>NC_133152.1:47578038-47878038 GCF_048418815.1 Hemitrygon akajei
CCTCATCAGGACGAAGGGTCTCGGCCCAAAACGTCGACAGTGCTTCTCCCTATAGATGCTGCCTGGCCTGCTGTGTTCCACCAGCAGTGTGTGTTGCTTGAATTTCCAGCATCTGCAGATTTCCTCGTGTTAGCTTCCTTCTCTCATCTTTTGCGGGGGACAGCTTTTCTCTCTCTCTAATCCACATGGACCCCCTTCACGGTTTTAAATATGTCACATTTTATAGGCAAAGCTTCATTAAGTTCAGAGTTTATTCCCTGGAATGGAAGTGAATAAGGGAGATTTGATAAAGATACAGTATGCAAAAATGGTATAGAAAGGGTAAATACAAGCAGGTTTTTTCCACTGAGGTTGTGTGAGAACAGAACTAAAGGTCATGGGTTAAGGGTGAAAGGTGAAATATTTCAGAGCAATCTGAAGCGGAAGTTCTTTACTTCGAGGGTGGTGAGAGTGTGGAATGAGCTGTCAGCAGAAGTGGTGGCTGATTTCAACATTTTGGGTAAGTGCATAGATGGGAAGGTTATCGAGGACTATGGTTCAGGTACAGGGCGATGGGACTAGGCACATTAATAGATCAGCATACACTAGATGGGCCAAAGGGCCTGATTCTGTGCTGTAGTGCTCTAAGACTCTAAATCCAGCCACAGTCTCCTTTGTCTCAGATCTTCCTATCTCACGGAAGCCCCTTACCCCCAGAATCACTTCTGTATCCTCTCTAAAGCCGTTATGTCTTTCCTGAAAAGTGGCATCCACAGCCAGATATAATATTCCAAACAAACCCCTCTGCAGTAGCTTATCATGACTTCCTTAGTCTTGTATTCTGTCACTGGGTATACCCCTACATCATTTCATGACAAGGGTGTAGTACTGCTAATTTACCAGTACTTACACAACCCCACAGGAGCTATGGATGTTGTAAACACAAGAGATTCCGCAGATGCTGGAAATCCATAGCAATGCATACAAAATGCTGGACGAGCTCAGCAGGTCAGACAGCAGCTATGGAGAGGAAGGGTCTCAGCCCACAACATTGACTGTATATTCACCTCCGCAGATGTTGCCTGCCTTCTGAGTTCCTCCAGCACGTTCTGTGTGCAGCTAATGGATGAAGTTTACAACCAGGTTCTCTGCAGCTTTCTCTCTCTCTTCCCCCAGCAGTCCATTTGGATCCAATCACAATGGCGGACTCAACAGTGGCTGCATTTCATTGAAATCTGAGGTCATGTGATAAGTCAAAAAAAACTCCAGCAAATTTCTACAGATATGATGTGGTGATATAGTTGTTGAAGAAGGTGCAAAAATGGGTCTATCTATCAATTGCAAAAAGACAATGTATGGTGATATCCAAAAAGGAGAATCCTATCTGCAGGCTGAGAATAAACGGGGAAGACATAAAACAAGTTCAGAACTTTTGCTACTCGGGAAGCTGGGTGACATCAGATGGCAGGTGCAACATGGACATCAAGAGAAGAATAGTGATGGCAAAAGACACCTTTACCAGAATGAAGAGTATACTGACCAACACTAAACTAGGCATGACAACCCGCCTCAGAGTACTGAAATGTTACGTTTATCCAGTTATGTTATATGGCTCAGAATGTTGGACAATATCTAGTAACTTGAGGAAATGAATTGAAGCAGCAGAGATGTGGTTTTTGAGGAGGATGCAAAGAATATCATGGACGAAGTGAATATCTAATGAGGACATCATGAACAGAGCAAGCACCAAAAGAGAAATAATGTATGAGATCATGAAAAGGCAATGTAACTTCATTGGACATGTGATTAGGAAAGAGGAGTTAGAATGCACGGTAATCATGGGAAAGACTGAAGGGAAGAAAGCAAGAGGAACAGACAGACATACTTTATTGATCCCGAGGGAAATTGGGTTTCGTTGCAGTCGCACCAACCAAGAATAGTGAAGAAATATAGCAATATAAAACCATAAATAATTAAATAATAAGTTAATCATGCAAAGTAGAAATACGTCCAGGACCAGCCTATTGGCACAGGGTGTCTGACACTCCAAGGGAGGAATTGTGAAGATTGATGGCCACAGGTAGGAATGACTTCCTCTGACGCTCAGTGTTACATCTCAGTGGAATGAGTCTCTGGCTGAACATACTCCTGTGCCTAACCAGTACATTATGGAGTGGATGGGAGTCATTGTCCAAGATGGCATGCAACTTGGACAGCATCCTCTTTTCAGACACTACCGTCAGAGAGTCTAGTTCTACCCCCAGGACCATGATGTTACATGACACAGTACAAAAACAAGACTGAACTACGTAAAAAAAACATGGAGAAAGCTACACTAGACTACAGACCTACATGCGAGGAGTGTGTGGGCCATGGCAGTCAAAGCTCAAACTGGGCATGGCACCTGATGACGATGATGTGGAGAGCATACCAACTGGCTGCATCAGCATCTGCCATGGAAAGGTCATTGCACTGGATTGAAAAATACAACGGAGGGTTTTAAACTCAGCCAGCTTCATCATGGATGCTAGGTTCTCTACTACTGAGGACACCTTCAAAAGACAATGCCTCAAGAATGCAGCATCCATCGTTAAGGACCTCCATCACCCAGGACAGACCCTTTTCTCACTGCTACCACCAGGGAGGAGGTACAGGGACCTAAAGACACACACTCAACGTTTTAAGAACAGCTTCTTCCCCTCTGCCATCAGCTTTCTGAATGGTCTCACTATTTTTGCTTTTTTACTTATTTATTTTTTACATTTATTTCTTATTATAAGTTATAGTACAGTATATTGTATGTATTTCACCGTTCAAAGTCAAAGTAAATTTATTCTCTAAGCATATGCAACCCTTGTGGGCATACTCAATAAATCCATACTAGAATAATCATAATAGAATTAATGAAAGACCACGCCAATTTGGGCATTCAATCAGTGTGCAAACAACAACAAGCTGCACAAATGCAAAAAGAGGGAAATAATAATAATAAATAAATAAATAAGCAATAATTATTGAGAACATGAGATGAAGAGTCCTTGAAAATGAATTCATTGGTTATGGGAATATTTCAGTGATGGGGTGAGTGAAGTTGAGTGAGGTTATCCCCTTTAGTCAAGAGCCTGATGGTTGAGGAGTTGAGGGGTTAACTAACTGCTCATGAACCTGGTGGTGTTGATCCTGAGGCTCCTGTGCCTCCTTCCTGATAACAGCAGTGAGAAGAGAACATGACCTGGGTGGTGAGGGTCCGTGATGATGAATGCTGCTTTCCTGTGACAACACTCCGTGTAGATGTGCTCAGTGGCGGACTGGGCCATATGCACTACTTTTTGTAAGATTTCTTTTTGTTCAAGGGGCATTGTTATTTCCCTACCAGGCTTTGATACAACCAGTCAATATACTTTCCATGACACATCTATAGAAGTTTCTCAAAGTATTAAACGTCTTACTGAATATTCGCAAACTCCTAAGGCAGTAGCAGCATCGCCGTGCATTTTTTGTAATTGCACTTATGTGCTGGGCCCAAGTCAGATCCTTTGAAATGATAACACTTGGGAATTTAAAGCCGATGCTCCTCTCCACCTTTGATCCTCCGATGAGGACTGGCTCATGGACCTCTGGTTTCCTCCTGAAGTCAACAATCGGTTCCTTAGTCTTGCTGACATTCTGTAAGAGATCGTTGTTGTGGCACCACTCAGCCAGATTTTCAATCTCCCTCCTCTATGCTGATTCATCAGCACCTTTGGTTCATTCCACAACAGCAGTGTTGTCAGCAAACTTAAATATGGCTTTGGAGCTGTGCTTAGCCACACTTAGCTTAGTGTAAAGTGAGTAGAACGGGGGCTGAGCACACAGCCTTGTGATGAACCTGTGCTGATGGAGATCGTGGAGAAGATGTTGGCAATCCAATCTGACTGGGGTTTGCAGGTCAGATTGGTAAGGTTTGTTTACTAATTTATTTGTGGCAATATTACTTCATGTATTGAGTGTGAATTATACTTACTATAGTGATTATTACATTTATTACTGGTTTATTGTGTTTATTAATTTCTTGTGTTTATTGTACGTACCACATTGTGCACTTTGGTCTGGAGGGAAGTTGTTACATTTGGTGGTGTACATGTTCGGTTGAATTGACAACCAACTTGAACTTGTCCTGCATTGTGTTGCTGCAGCAAAACAACAAACTGAACGACACATGTCAGTGAGAATAAGCCTGATTCTAATTCTGGGTTGCATGTTGTCTCATAAGCAGATGCTATAGCACCTGGTCAAATCCCACCCTGAAATCTGTTCCCCTTCCACACTGTAGACTTGGTGAGGTTTTTAAGCCTGATACGGACTAAGGAATGACACAGTGTACTTGTCAGCCACAAAACACATGGCCAAATGGATGAAAACCTAGTTTAAACTTAATCTCCCATAATCTCCACAGGGAGGAAGGGAGGAGGTTACATGATTTTTCACTGTTGTTAATGCCATCGGTCCCCACTGAACAAGACTGAGGATTAGCTGGAAACAGTTTGTACTCATGTACAGGCGGATCACCTCGTGATGAGCACATTCCACGAAGGAGATCGTCAGCGCAGAGAGAGCAACATTAAATGATAAACACAAGAGACTCCGCAGATACTGGAAATCCAGAGCAACACATACAAAATGCTGAAGGATGTCAGCAAGTCAGGCAGCATCTGTGCAGAGAAATAAACAGTCGACATTTCAAAGTTCAATGTAAATTTATGATCAAAGTACATATATATCACCATATACAACACTCGGATTCATTTTCTTGGGGGCATACTCAATAAATAAAAGAAGCACAATAGATTAATGAAAGAAAGGCCACACCCAACAAGATGGACAACAAGCAATGTACAAAAAATATTTATATAAATAAACAATAAATATCAAGAACATGAGATGAACAGTCCTTGAGAGTGAGTCCATAGGTCATGGGAACATTTCAATGATGGGTGAGTGAAGTTGAGTGAAGTTATCCCCTTTGGTTCAAGGGCCAGATTGCTGAGGGGTAATAACTGTTCCTGAACCTGGTGGAGTGGGACCTGAGGCTACCGTACCTTCTCCTGATGTAGCAGTGAGAAGACAGCGTGGCTGGAAAAATGGGGGAAAGGAGACAGGCTGCCAGTGCAGAGTACTCCTGTGGCCATTTCCCTCAACAACAGGTATACTGTTGGTGGAGGGTGACCTCGCAGAGAAAAGCCACAGTGGTCAGGCCTCTGGCACCAAGTCTGGATCTGTGGCTCAGAAGGAAGGGATGGAGAAGAGGCACGCTGTAGTGATAAGGGATTCATTGGCTAGGGGAACCAAAAGGAGGATTGGCGGACGAGAATGAGATTGCAGGTTGGTGTGTGCCTCCTGGGTGCCAAGGTCAGGGACATCTTGGATCAAGCCCACAGCAGTCTAAGTGTCAGAGTGAGCAGCCAGAGATCGTGATCCATATAGGTACCAATGACATGTATAGGATGGGTGACGAGCTGCTGCAAAGTGAATTCAGGGAGTTAGGTGCTAAGCTAAAGGACATGATCTCCAGGTTTATGATCTCAGGGCTGCTACTCTTGCCACATACCAGTGAGGCCAGGAACAGGAAGATCATACAGTTTAACACGCGGCTAAGGAGTTAATGCAGGAGGGAGGGCTTCAGTTTTTTGGATGAATGGGCTCTCTTCTGGGGAAGTTGAGGCCTGTACAGAAGAGGTGGTTTGCACTTGAACTGGAGGGAGACTAATATCCTAGCAGGAGGGTTTTCTGGTGCTGCACGTGAGAGTTTAAACTGGAGTTGCAGGGGGATGGGAACTACAGCACCATAACAGAGAGTGGAGTGGTTGTGGTAACACAACTGAATTTATTCAAGTCTTACATCCATCCCACAATGTCAAGGAGTAAAAATCTTCACATTATGACTCCATCGCAACATACAGACATTTGAATTGATAAGTCTGATGGCTTGCAGAAAGAAACTGTCCCGTATCCTGTTGGTCCTGGTTTTAATGCTGCGGTACCGTTTGCCAGACGGAAGCAGCTGAAACAGTTTATGGTTGGGGTGACTGGTGTTCCCGATGATCTTCCAGGCCTCCTTTAAACACTTGCTGCTGTAAATGTTCTCAATGGAGGGAAGTTCAAGTCCAGAAATGTGCTGGGCTCTGTGCAGTGCTCGGAGATCGAGGCAATTCCCGTATTAGTGATACAGCAGTGAGGATGCTCTCAATGGGCCCCTGGAGAAGGTCTTGAGGATTTTGAAGCTTATGCTGAACTTCTTCGGTCGCCTGAGGTGAAGAGACGCTGTTGTTCTTTTTTTTTTGCCACAAAGCCGGTGTGTACAGTCCAGGTGAGATCTTCAGTGATGTGTATCCTGAGGAATCTGGAACAACTCACCCTCTCAACAGCAGTCCCATTGATGTTGATCGGGGCGAGCCTGTCTCTGTTCCTCCTGTAGTCCACAATCAGCTCTTTTGTATTTTTGGACATTGAGGGAGAGGTTGTTATTCTGGCACCACTGCCGATCAATGTTGTGTAATCTGTGAATTTGATCAGCAGATTGGAGCTGCGTGTGGCAATACATTCATGGGTGTAAAAGAGAGTAGAGGAGGGGACTCAAGACACAACCCTGGGGGCACCTGTGTTGAGGGTCAGGGGGCAGAGGTGAGGGAGCCCATCCTTACCACCTGTTGGCGCTCCAATAAGAAGTCTAGGATCCAGCTAGGTGCAGGCCGAGGTCTCTGAGCTTCCTGTCAAGTCTGGAAGGAATTATGATGCTGAAACATAGTCCAGGAACAGAATTCTAACGTATGCATCCCTCTTCTCCAGGTGAGTGAGGACAGTGTGTCGTGCTGCGGCTGTGGCGTCATCGGTAGACCGGTTCCGTCGGTAGGCGAATTGTAGGGAGGCCCAGTGTAATTGGAAGCATGCCATAGATATAGTCTTTAATCAGCTTCTCAAAGCTTTTGCCTATAATTGAGGTGAGTGTGACAGGGCACCAATTGTTCAGGCATGCTACCTTGGCTTTCTTAGGTACAGGGACAATGATGGATGATTTGAAACAGAAGAGCACTACACACTGAGAGAGGGAGAGATTAAAAATGTCCGTAAACACACCAGCCAGCTGTTCAGCATACACTTTGAGGACCTACGCTGGGAGGCCGTCCAGCCCTGCTACCTTGTGGCTGTTGACACGTTGGAATGTTCTATGCACCTCAGCCTCGGAGGTGACCAAGAAGCAGGTCTCGTCAACGGCTCTGTTCGGGATTCAGTCTTAACAACCTTGAACCAAGCGTGAAAAACACTTAGCTTGTCCAGGAGTGAGGTGACAACGTTGACTGTACTGCTGCGTTTCCTCTTGAAGTCCGCAATGGAAGAAAGATGTTGTTAAGCCTACGTGCAAAGTCAGGAATTAGAAGGTCGAGCATGTCCTGAGCTGTGTATATTTCAATGCAAGGAGTACTGTAGGAAAGGCGGGTGAGCTTAGAGCATGGATCAGCAGTTGGAATTAGGACATTGTAGACGGTAGTGAGACTTGGTTGCAGGAGGAGCAGGACTGACAGCTCAGTGTTCTGGGGTTTTAGTGTTTTAGGTTTAACAGAGTGGAGGGATTAAAAGGAGAGGAGTGGCTTTACAAGTCAGGAAAATATCACAGACTAGAGAACTTGTCTAGTAAGGCTTTATGGTTAAAACTGAAGGAATAAGAAGGGTATGACCACATTATTGCAATTATATTATAGACCACCTATACAGAATTTAGAGAATTTACAGAATTTAGAGGAGCATATTTGTAGAGAGATTTCAGACTGTTGCAAGAAACATAAGGTTGTGATACTAACACAAAACACAAAATGCTGGCAGAACTCAGCAGGCCAGACAGCATCTACGGGAAGAAGTAGCGACGACATTTCGGGCTGAAACCCTTCATCAGGTTGTGATACTCGGTGATTTTAACTTTCCACACATCGTCAGAGACTCCCACTTTGTAAAAGGACCAAGTTGGATAGAGTTTGTCAAATGTGTTCAGGGAAGTTTTCAGAATGACTACATAGAGGTTCCCAATGAGAGAGTGTGCAATACTAGATCTCCTGATGGGGAATGAGACAGGGCAGGTGACAGAGATTGAGTAGGGGAACACCTTGCATCTGGTGATTATAAAACTATTAGTTGCAAAGTAATTATGGAAAAAGATATGTCTGGTCCTTGGGTTGAGATTCTAAATTGGAAAAAGGCCACTTCTGATGGTATCAGAAAGGATCCGGCAAGTATGGACTGGGACACATTGTATTCTGGCAAAGGTGTCTTGGTAAATGGGGGGGGGGGCCTTCAAAAGTGGAATTTTGAGAGCACAAAGCCTGTATGTGCCGATCAGAATAAAAAACAAGGATAACAGGTTTAGGGAACTGAGGTTTTTGAGAGGTATTGAGGCTCTGGTTAAGAAAAAAGGAGGTGAATTGCAGATATAGGCAGGTAGGAGCAAATGAGATACCTGAGGAGTATTAGAAATGCAAGAGGAAATAGGAAGGAAATAGGAAATAGGAAATCAGGAAGGCTAAACAAAGGCATGAGGTTTCTCTAGCAAAGTCAGGGAGAATCCCAAGGGATTTACAGGTATTTTAAAAGCAAAAGGATAGCAAGGGACAAAATTTGTCCTCTGGAAGATCAGAGCAGTAATCAATAGATGAGGGAGATGTTAAATGGATCTGTATTTACTATGGAGACAGACAACGTCTATAGGAGTGAGACAAAGCAGCAGTGTGAGGACATGGATCCTATGCAGATTACAGAGGAGGTGGTGTTTGCTGTCTTAAGGCAAATCAGGGTAGATAAATCCCTAGGTCCTGACAAAATGTTCCCTTGGACCCTGTGGGATGCAAGTGCAGAATTACATGGGCCCGAGCAGAGATATTTAAAATATCCTTAGGACTTGGTGGGTCTTATAGAGTTTTGTGAGGAAGTTACCAGGAAAGCAGATGAAGGCAAGGCAGTGGATGTTGTATACATGGAATTTAGAAAAACATTTGACATGGTCCTGCATGGGAGGTTGGATAAGAAAATTCAAATTCTTGGCATTCAAGATGGGGTAGTAAATTGGATTAAACATTGGCTTCGAGGGAAAAGCTAGAGAGTGGTAGTAGATGGTTGCCCCTCTGACCTGTGACCAGTGGTGTGCCACAAGAATAGGTGCTGGGTCCGTTGTTATTTGTCACCTATCTCAATGATCTCGATGAAATGTGGTTAACTGGATCAGCAAATTTGTGGATGACACCAAGATTTGGGGGTGTAGTGGACAGTGAGGAAGGCTATTAAGTTTGCAGCAGCATCTGGACCAGCCGGAAAAATGGACTGAAAAAACGGCAGATGGAACTTGGTGAGGTGTTCCACTTTGTAGGGTAGGGCACTGTGGAATGCAGTAGAACAAAGGGATCTGGCAATACAGGCCATTTTCTTTGGCAGTGATATCACAGGGACGTAAAGAAAACGTTTGGCTCAGTGGTTTTCATAAATCAATGTATTGAGTAGAGAAGTTGGGATGTTATGTTGAGGTCACATGGGAATAGCACACAAACACCTGACAGACAACGCTGGAACTTAAATCCAGAAAGCCCTAAGCTGTATTAATGTCATGCTAACTATGACGCTATGGCTGAACAGTTGATGAATTAGTCCCCACAGCTCATGGACACCACAACACTGGCCGTTCTCTAGTGCACCCAGCCACTGGACACCACAACACTGGCCGTTCTCTAGTCCACCCAGCCACTGGACACATCACTGGCCGTTCCCTAGTCCACCCAGCTCATCGTCACCACACCACTGGCCGTTCCCTAGTCCACCCAGCCACTGGACACCACAACACTGGCCGTTCTCTAGTCCACCCAGCCACTGGACACCACAACACTGGCCGTTCTCTAGTCCACCCAGCCACTGGACACCACAACACTGGCCGTTCTCTAGTCCACCCAGCCACTGGACACCACAACACTGGCCGTTCTCTAGTCCACCCAGCCACTGGACACATCACTGGCCATTCCCTAGTCCACCCAGCCCATTGTCACCACAACACTGGCCGTTCCCTAGTCTACCCAGCCACTGGACACACCACTGGCCGTTCCCTAGTCCACCCAGCTCATCGTCACCACACCACTGGCTGTTCTCTAGTCCACCCAGCCACTGGACACCACAACACTGGCTGTTCTTTGTAAACCTACACTTGTACCATCCATCTTCTTTTCTCATTTTACCTTGTGTTTCATTCATGCTGTGAGTCTAGTCTTATCTGTTCCAAACAGTTGCTGCAGACCTCCAGCTAATCATCACATTTCACGGATGTGCAATTCTCTGCCACACTTCCAGCCTCTCTCCTGCTACCTTTGATGGGAGACAGCAATGGCTTTTCACGTTCAAGCTGTGAGACTAATTCCCTGAGTCGTGTTACTTTCCTTCTGAACCGAAGCCAACTTTCCTAAATGAACATTACAAGCCATTTGTTCAGTCTGTATAATAAATCTCACCAGCAATAACTGGTACTGTGGCTATCCAAAAGTGCAATTAATGATCTCTGAGGAGAATGAGGGAATATTGTGTCTATTACATAACTTCATCCTGGCATGCCATAGAAGCTATCGTATTGTACAGTATCAAGACAAACCGCCAGGGAATAATTAAAGACATTAAGCTTAATGGTCTGCAATCATTCAGATCTTGCAAAGGAAGGAGATAACAAGATGAGTTAGGTCCGAGTTAGACAAAAATTGGACTAGAAATCTGTATTTGATTCTTTAAGTGTGCAGACAGCAATAATTTGAATCCTCATTGGAAAAGCTTTCCAAACAAGTTAGAACAATGTCACAGAGCTTTTCTGCTATTATTAGGTATCACAAAGTAGGGTTAAGAAGGTCGGGATATTGCAAATACCTTTGCATATATTCTAAGTACATGTTTAGTCCTTTACTCAAGTCAAGTTAAGTTTATTGTCATTTAACTATTTGCATGTACTGTATACCACCAAATGGCACGACGTTTCTCCGGACCAGGGTGTAAAGCACATAACACACAGTAACTCTGGAAAGTAAGAATTAAATCTACAAATGAATTACACAGAGATAAACAAAGTGAAGCGCATAACTTAAATATTGTAGTGTACAATACAAATTATCTGGTGACACTTCAAATGTGATGCAGCAGGGAGTTCAGAAGCCTGACGGCCTGGGGGAAGAAACTGTTTCCCATCCTGACCGTTCTTGTCTTTATGCATCAGAGTCTCCTGCCTGATGGTAGAAAGTCAAAGAGGAGGCTGGGTGGAATCCTGGATAACACTAAGAGCCCTGCGTACACAGCGCTCCTGATAGACGTCCCCGATGGATGGCAGGGAGACCTCTATGATCTTCTCAGCCATTCTCACCGTCCTTTGAAGGGACTTCTGGTCAAATGCTCTGCTGCTCCCATGCCAAATGGAGGTACAGCTTGGCAATGATGAAAGTTAAAGAGAAATTGTCCAAAGCAGGGTCAGCTACAAAATTCAAATGGTTCAGCAAGGTGTTGTGACTGTGAATTCCCCGATTTAAATTTAATCCTCAAACCAGGGCACCACAGTAGTGTAGCAGTTAGCGCGATACTGTTCCACTCAGTGCATTCCGGAGTTTGGAGTTCAATTCCGCTGCTGTCAATAAGGAGTTTGCACGTTCTCCTCGTGACTCATGCCTGTTCCCTCCCGCAGACCAACGACGCTGATTAGTAGATTAATTGGCCATTGTAAATTGTCCTGTGATTAGGCTGGGGTTAAATAATATTAAGTGGGAGTCCTGAAGAAGGGTCTTGGCCTGAAACATCGACTATCTGTTCATGTTCATAGATGCTGTCTGACTTACGGAGTTCTTCCAGCATTAAATCGGTGAGTGGCTGGGCCGTGCAGCTTGTCGAGCTGGAAGGCCCTGTTCTGAGCTGCTTCCTTAAATAAAATTTTAACATATGATGGGCAGCCCATCAGGACTAAGGTGAATTCCTGACATTGATCTTCAGCAAAGTAGATGCACAAGCATGTTCCAAATCTACCAGGGATTAACAACAAATGACCATGCCTGCTTTTTGGTGGATGACAGCTGTGAAATATTGAAAGCTCGTCAATCACTTGGTTCAATTGCGAGATACAAATAATAACAGCCGTAAATTATGAACAGCTGATTGATTAGTTGTCTTTGTCTAAAACAAATATACCTATTTGAACTTTCCACTGTTCAAAAACAACTTCCTTCCTTTGACAAAGTTGGTTTAGTCTAAGTGAGACGAGAATAAGACAGGCATCATTGTGGCTCACGGAAATATGAAAGGAAATTTAGCTTAAAACGAATTTCCATCAAAGAGTTAAATGATGCAATCTGTGACAAGGTGCTATGTTAAACTGGTCCTGTGATACACTGTGTCACAGGGCAGAAGCTACTGCAGCCTTCACACCTCAGGAGTAAGGAGGAGAAACATTGTCTTGGATTTGATTATTCACATTGTTAACCATGGGCCTCAGTAGAAAACTGTAGACTTTCTACTACATTTCTCACTTCCCCTTTTCTCCTCTATGAGAACCCAGGATCAAGTCCTTATATGTAAACTATGCAGCAAATTTCCTCAGTCATATCGGTTTACTCTCCCAGTGAAATGAAGACAGTTCTCTACTGGGACTGCGGTATTTTGGATGCTTCCCAAGAGCCTCACCTCTAGGCCGAATGACCCATCATGTGTATAAGACCATAAAACTTAGGAGCAGAATTAAGCCATTGAGTCTGCTCTGCCTTTCCATCATGGCTGATTTATTTTCCCCCTTGATCCCATTCTCCTGCCTTCTCCCTGTAATCTTTGATGCCCTGACTATTCAAAGGCCTCTCACCCTCCATTTTAAGTATACTCAATGGCTCAGCCTCCACAGCTGTCAGTGGCAATGGATTCCATGAATTCACCAACCTCTGGGTAAAGAAATTCATCCTCATCTCTGTTCCAAAGGGACATCTCTCTATTCTGACACTGTTCCCCCTGGTCCTAGATTCCCTTACTATTGGAAACATCCTCTCCGTATCCACGCTATCTAGGTCTTTCATTATTTGATAGGTTTCAATGAGATCCCTCCATATTCTTGTAAACTTCAGCAAGTACAGGCACAGAGTCATCAAATGCTCCTCATATGTTAACCCTTTCATACCCTGGGGTCATTCTCATGAACTTCTCAGACCCTCTCCAATGCAGCACGTCCTGTTCTCCAGAGCTTGCTGCCCATCTCCTTATTGACGGTGGTTTATGAGTTGATGCTGAAGAAATCTAGGCAAGGAACTGTGAGTCTAGGAGTCTTGGCCTCGGGGTTAGAGGTCTGAAAGAGGTCTTGGGGTTCAGTGCTTGTCTCTGTGTGAGGGGTGTGAAAAGGCCTTGTTTTGCTGTTGTTGCCTTGAGTTGTTCTGTAATGTTGCTTGTGTTGTTCTGCTGCACATTCGGAGTTTGCTATGTTGGCCCTGGAATATGTGGTGACGTCTTGCGGGCTGCCCCCAACACATTCTTGGGTGTGTTGGTTGTCAATGCTAATTATGCATTTCAATGTGCATTTCGACATAGGTGTGATAAATAGATCTGGAATCTAAAGTCTGCAATTTGCCCAGCAGGAATGTATGAGTGTTGCTCAGGGGAGCTCCTGTAAAATATGTGCAGGCAGATCTTCAGTGCTCCATTCCAAGCTGAACAAGAGCATCTGGGACACAAGGTTTGCCCAGTTTCACTCGGTTACAGCCAGCAGAACCTGCATTGCCGAGGCGGAGAAACCCACCCAGGTTCCCCTCAGATGTGAGCAACACTCACTCACACTGAATCTAATCACCTGTTCGCTCACACACTCAAACTCACACTCAGAGTCACGTTTGAACCTGTTCACACACTGAAACTCACGTTTGCACACTCAAACTCACACAGTCACGTTCAGAACCTGTTCACACACTGAAGCTCACACTCAGACATTGAAAATCACACTCACACAAACTCCCACTCACACACTAAAGCACACACTGACATACACTGAAATCACACTCACACTGAAACACTGGAACTCACCCTCACACACTGAAACACATACTCAATCTCACACTCAAATATTGAAATACGAGGCCTTTCAGTACTCAATAGGTTTCAGTGAGACTCTCATTCTTCTGAACATCAGTAAGTAAAAGCCCAGAGTTATCAAACATACCTGATACGTTAACCCTTTCATTCCCAGAATCATCCTTGTGAACCTCCAATGTTACCCCAAATTCTCACTTCTAGGCTGAATGACCTGCAATGTTTGTCTCCTCTGGATAAAATCATAGTGCCTCCATATAACCATATAACAATCACAACACGGAAACAGGCCATTCCAGCCCTCCTAGTCCGTGCCGAACTCTTAATCTCACCTAGTCCCACCTACCCGCACTCAGCCCATAACCCTCCACTCCTTTCCTGTCCATATACCTATCCAATTTTACCTTAAATGACACAACTGAACTGGCCTCTACTACTTCTACAGGAAGCTCATTCCACACAGCTATCACTCTCTGAGTAAAGAAATACCCCCTCGTGTTTCCCTTAAACTTTTGCCCCCTAACTCTCAAATCATGTCCTCTCGTTTGAATCTCCCCTACTCTCAATGGAAACAGCCTATTCACGTCAACTCTATCTATCCCTCTCAACATTTTAAATACCTCGATCAAATCCCCCCTCAACCTTCTACGCTCCAATGAATAGAGACCTAACTTGTTCAACCTTTCTCTGTAACTTAAGTGCTGAAACCCAGGTAACATCCTAGTAAATCGTCTCTGCAAACTGCACTCTCTCTAATTTATTGATATCTTTCCTATAATTCGGTGACCAGAACTGTACACAATATTCCAAATTTGGCCTTACCAATGCCTTGTACAAATGCCTCTCTACCTCTGATGGTCCACTGGAGGCCAAAGGCGGCCTGTCCTGCGGTTGGAGGGTGTGTGTGTGTGTGTGAGTATGCATGTGTGTGTGCGTGTGTGTGTGTGTGTGTGTGTATATGCACGTATGTGCACCTGTCTCTGTGTGTGTGTGTCTATCTATCTGTGTGTGTGTGTGTGTGTGTGTGTGTGTGAGTATGCACATGTGTGCACCTGTCTCTCTCTCTCTGTCTGTCTGTCTGTGTGTGTGTGTGTGTGTGTGTGTGTGTGTGTGTGTGTGTGTGTGTGTGTGTCTATCTATCTGTGTGTGTATGTGCCTGTCTGTCTGTGTGCCTCTGTGTGTGTGTGTGTATATGTGCTTGTCTGTACGTGTGAGTGTCTGTCTATCTGTGCGTGCGTGCGTGCATGCGTGAGAGAGAGAGATGGAGGGAGGGAGGAAAGGGACTTGTTTTGCTGTTATGTTTTGTTGTTCAGTGTTGTTCTGCCGAGCATTGTGGATATGTTACGTTGGTGCAGGAATGTGTAACGACACTTACAGACTGTCCCCAGCGCATCCTTGGACTGTGTTGGTTGTTAATGTAAAGACACATTTCTCTGTATGTGATAAATAAATCTGAAGTTTTTGTCTTGAGGGGGTGGGAGATGGTGAGAGTGAAATTGATTGTTCTTGAAGACATCGTGAGATCAGTCCTATTCCACCTAAACAGACAAGTTCAAGCGATCTTATAGAACATCAAACAGTACAGCCCAGGAACAGGCCCTTCGGCCCACAATGTTGTGCTGAACCAGTTAAATTAGTAATAAAATGGCCAACTAACCAATCCCTTCTGCCTACACAACATCCATATTCTTCTTTTCCCTCACATTCATCAGCCTATCTATGAGTCTCTTAAGAGTTTCCAATGTTATCTGCCTCTATTGCCACCCCAGGCAGCGGATTCCAGGCGCCACCACTCTCTATGTAAAAAACTTGCCCTTCAATTCTCCTTTGAAATTACCCCCTGTCATCTTAAATGCATGTCCCCTGGTTTTAGACATTTCAACCCTTGGAAAAATATATTACCTATGCCTCTCATGATCTTATAAACCTTTATTAGATCTCCACTACTCCGGAGAAAATAACCCACTGTGGTCCAACTTCTCATTATAGAACATGCCCTCTAATCCAGGCAGCATCCTGGTAAACCTCTTCTGCACCCTCTCCAAAGATTCGACACACTTCTTATCAGGGAGTGATCTTCTCAGTTAAAATGCCAGGACACGGGGGGAGATAAAGCAGGTTATCTCACCCAGTGTGACCGGGCTTGACTGTGGGAGATGAATATTTCATCCTACTATGTCTAGAATCAAATTGCAAATAAACTCGCTTTGCCAAAGAGAATGACAAACTTGTTTATGGAAACTCACTGCATGCAGGAAGATACACAGACTGGGTCTCCTTTGAAAATTTCATAGTGATGTTTTATCCAGAAAGTCAAATAAATATAAAGGGCCTGGAAGTCTTGCAGAGTGTGACAGCGGATGGGCAGCGTTTGCTCGGCTTCACCTGAAACACATCTGCTCACTGAATTTTAAAATTAAACAGTGGGTAGAGAAGCCCTCTGGGCAAATTTGCCCTCGCCAGCATCAAAGTTAAAAGCAAAGAGTGGTCCACCTACCTTGCAGAGAGAAGGAGCCCCCACTGTTACCAGAGAGCGGCTAGACGGAGCAGAATCGGCGGGCAGGAGAGAGAAATACTGTGTGAGAAGTCACCTGGGAGATGACTTCCCGTAGTGTAGAGCTCACAGCAATGCAGTTCCACAACGTGATGAGGAGGCTTTTTAATCCCTGTCCCTCTGTTAAAATTGCCTGCGTCATGTGACCTCACACAGCACTATGCATCACTGCATAAGAATCGGAACGTCCCATTTTAAATCAGTACCCTAACAGGCAGAGAGTAATTACATTCTCAGTGCTGCGTCTTAGAAGGCACACACTCGTGAGGTTACGGGGCTAATCAATATGTGGCTCTTGTTTTAGAAAAGGAACTTGCTTTTTAATGTGGTGTTTAAAATAAACTGTTCTTCAGTAGAGACCACCACCTCTCACACAGGACAGAGAGAATTTCAAACACGGGAGATTCTGCAGATGCTGGAAACCCAGAGCAACACACACACACAAAATGCTGGAGGAACTCAGCAGGTCAGGAAACATCTATGGAAATGAATAAAATCAAAAGTGAATTTGCTTTTTTGGCAAAAAAGAACAAACTACTTAGGATGAAATGTTGTGAGATGCCAAGTGACAGATTGGCTGACAATAAAAGAAGCCAAATTAGTTCAATTGTGTGTCAAGAGGGGCAGATCAGAGTGAAATGATTCACTGAGAAACACAGAGAGGAGATGCGGATGCTCTTTTAACTCTTGCTATAACCTTCACAAATTATTTATTGGCTACTTTTACATTTCAAGATTCAAGATTGTTTAATGTCATTTCCAGTACACAAGTGTAAAGGAAAACAAAATAATTGTTAGTCCGGGTCCGATTCAGCACAAAAAAAAACACAGTAAGATAAAGAATGTAATAACAAAAATACACAATAAATATAAATACGTAAGATAGCTTATACACGTAGATTGACTGCACATCCAAAAGGTGACGCTCGGCACAGGAGTGTCTGTACATGAGGTGACTCTGACAGGAAATGATAAAGTAGTGGTGGTTGAGGGTGTGGAGGATGGGTTAATAGGTGGAGGTGTTGATCAGCCTTACTGCTTGGGGAGAGTAACTGTTTCTGATTCTGATGCTCCTGGCCTGGACGACTCGCAGCCTTCTCCCTGATGGGAGTGGGACAAACTGAAGCCAAATTAGCTCAATTGTGTGTCAAGAGTGAAATAATTCACTGAGAAATGCAGGGAGATGCAGATGCTGTTTTAACTCTCGCCATAACCTTCACAAATTATTTATTGCCTATTTTTACATTTCAACATCTGTCATAAATCTTCTTGTTCTTTCATTGCTAAAAATAGAATGGAATGGCCCAGGGCCGTTCTTACTGCTTCCCTGGATATGAAGTCAGAAGTCAGAATATGACTCAAATTTAATATTATTGGCATATGTCATGAAATTTGATGTTTTGAAGCAGCAGTACAGTGCAAAACATAATAATAAAAAACCATAAATTACAATTATATATATAAATTAAAATAAGTAAGTAGTGCAAAAACAGGAAAGAATAGTGAGGTAGTATTTCATGGGTTCACTGACCATTCAGAAACTTAATGGCGGAGAGTAAGAACCTGTTCCTGAAACTTTGAATGTGTGGCTTCAGGCTCCTGTACCTTCTCTCTGATAGCAGCAATGAGAAGACTACATGTCTTGGGTGATGTGGGTCCTTAATGGTGGATGCCGTTAAGGGGAGACTAGTGCCCATGATGGATCTGGCTGAGTTTACAACTTTCTGCAGCTTTTTCCCATCCTGTGCAGTGACCAGAAGGTGATGCAACCAGTTAGAATGCTCTCCACAGAACATCGGAAGAACATTGCAAGTGCTTTTGGTGACATACCAAGTTTCCTCAAAGTCCTAATGAAATTTAGCCACTATTGTGTCTTTGTTGTAATTGGATCGATATGTTGGTCCCAGGATGGATGCTGAGTTAGGTCTATATGCCCACTGCATTAACGTGCTCCAGAGTTCTGATTTATTCTGTGGGGCCGAGGATAGATCCTCAGGTAGGTATATATGCCCACTGCATTAATGTGCTCCAAAGTTCTTGGTATGGTACTGGCACTGATTTATTCTGCATAGTTTATTATTACATCAGAAGTTTATTAATTAGTTCCCCAGAGCATCTGAAACTCTGGCCCAAAATGCCAGCGACATTAGAAACAATCTTCAGTACTCAGGCCATGCCACTCAGGGATTCGTGCTGATGTTATTTTGTGACTGTATGTGCTGGATCGTAACTAATTGAAGTTAAGATTATTTTCATTCATCCATACACATGTAAATCACCAAAAACGAGACAACGTTCCTCTGGACCAAGGTGCACAATAGAGTACATATGATTCACACACAGAACACAAAAAGTAATATTACCACAAATAATAAGGTAATAATAATATGACGCAAGATAAAGAGTAAACAGTTTACCACTACTGGCACTTCATACGTGATGAGACCAGGGTGGTGATGGGGAGTTCAGTCGTCTCAAAGGCCTGGAGGAAAAAGCTGTTTCCCAGCCTAACAGTTCTTGTCTTGTATGAGGAAATCTGCAGATACTGGAAATTCAAACAACAACACACAAAATGCTGGTGGATTCAGTTCCACCAGCATTTTGTGTGTGTTGTTCTTGTCCTATACGTGCTTTGTGCTGTGTGTGACTGTATGTACTGTATTTTGCACCTTGCCCTGGAGGAACATTGTTTTGTTTAGCTGTATACGTGTGTACGGTTGAATGACAATTAAACTTGAAATTGAACTTGAAGCATAAGAGATTTTGCAGATCCAGAGTAACATTATAAATATAAATATATAAGACAGATAATATACACAAATTGATTGTATGTCCATAAAGTGATGCTCGACACAGGAGTGTCTGTACATAAGGTGACTCTGACAGGAAATTATAAAGTAGTGGTGGTTGGGGTGTGGAGGGGTGGGTTAGTGGGTGGAGGTGTTGATCAGCTAGGGGAAAGAAATTGCTTTTGAGTCTGATATGGATGCTATGCAGACTCCTCCCTGATGGGAGTGGGACAAACAGTCCAGGAGCAGGTTGGGTGGGATCCTTCTTGATATTACTGGCCCTTTTCCAGCACCTTTCTGTATATATGTCCTTGATGGTGGGTGGGCTGATGCCTGTGGTGTGTTGGGCAGTTTTGACAACACATTGTAGAGCCCTCTTGTCTGCCACAGTGCAGTTCCTGTACCACACAGTGAGGCAGCTTGTTAGGATGTTCTCTACTCTGCATCTCCAGAAGGAAGTGAGTCCGAATGTGCGAAGTCCAGCTCTTTTCAGCCTCCTCAGAAAGCAAAGGCTTCGGTAAGCTTTCCTTCATTGGTAGAGCATCCAACATAACCCTAGACCATGTATTTAATATTTCAATAATATTTGAGTAATCTTGCATACATATTGGTTGAATGAAATTATTTATCCTGCCTGATGTCCCACACCACCAGTTTCAGGAATAACTGCTTCCCTTCAACCATCTGTTTCTAGAACCAAGCAGCAAAGCCCTAATCACTGCCTCAGTATAGCAACACAAAAACAACATCAAAATCAGCCTGAAGGAATTCAACATGACATGTAAAAACTGGGACGAGATTGTACTCAGTAGACACACCTGGGGGAAATCTGTTCAAGAGGGAGCTCTGTCACATGAGAACAATCTCCACTGTGTTACGGAGAACAAATGGCAGCTGAGAAACAAGAGGCACTAGAGCCAAACTACCCAACCATTAACCACAGCCACCACCTACTCTTGCCCACACTGCACCAGAATATGTGGATCCCAGATCGGCCTCTACAGTGACCTGAGAACCCACCAATAAACAATCCCTACGGTCACCTGAGGGCCACCAATAGACAATCCCTACAGTCACCTGAGGACCAACAAATTGACAACCTCTATGGCCTACCTGAGGACCACCAATAGACAACCCCTACGATCACCTGAGGACCCACCAACAGACAACCCCTACGATCACCTGAGGACCAACAAATTGACAACCTCTACGATCACCTGAGGATCAACAAATTGACAACCTCTACGGCCTGCCTGAGGACCACCAATAGACAACCCCTACGATCACCTGAGGCCCCACCAATAGACAACCCCTACGATCACCTGACGACCAACAAATTGACAACCTCTACGGCCTACCTGAGGACTCACCAATAGCCAACCCGGACGGCCAGCTGAGGACCACCAATAGACAACCCCTTAGAAAAACATCATACTCAACTTGAGTGATCTCATTACAGCAACACTGTGACTACTCTGATCAATTTGCACTACAATGGACTTCAATTTGTTTGAATTGCGTACTTTTTGCAAAAAATTATTTATATGAACTATCAAGCCCTTGAACAAGAGGAGATAACTTCACTCAACTTCACTTGCCCCGTCATTGAAATGTTCCCACAACCTATGGACTCACTTTCAAGGACTCTTCGTCTTATGATCTCAATATTTATTGCTTATTTATTTATTATTATTATTTCTTTCTTTTTGTATTTTCAGTTTGTTGTCTTTTGCACTCTGAATGGCCAAGTTGTTGTGGTCTTTCACTGATTCTGTTATGGTTATTATTCTATGGATTTATTGAGTATGTCCATAGGAAAATTAACCTCAGGATGGTGCATGGTGACATATATGTGCTTTGATAATAAATTTACTTTGAACTTTGAATTTTAATTTCTATTTTAACTTTTTGTGAAGGTGCTTATCTGATGCTGTTGCTTTTCAATGCACCTGTGCACACAGTGGGGTGGTGCAGTAGTGTCATGTTCAGCACACTGTTTTACAGTACAGGCAACCAGGGTTCAATTCCCGCCGCTCCCTGTAAATAGTTCATATGTTTTCCCCATGACTGTGTGGATTTCGTTCAGGTGCTCCAGTTAATCAGGCACTATAAATTGTCCAGTAATTAGGCTAACATTAAATTGAGGGATTGCTAGGTTGGTGTGGTTCAAAGGGCTGCGCTGTTTCCCAGTAAATAAATAATAAAATGTGAACATTTGCATTTGATAATAAACTTGACTTTGAAAAATTCTTGCTACTTAATTTCAGTGCAAAAATGGGACTCGAAATCAAAGCCAAAATCAAGGTTCAAAGTTATTATCAAATTACATACAGCATATACACCCCTAAGATTCATTTTCTTGTGGGCATGCACAGTAGAACAAAGAACTACTATAGAATCAATGAATAACAATTATCAAAAGCAAAATGGTTTACTGATTTTTATATTGCAATACCATTCTGTTGATGATAAACTCTGAAAGAAGGAACATATGGCTTCTATCTGTATACAGTATGTTAATGTATAATGGTTATGCATGAACAGCCCTCTGGTGTCACAATGCTCTGCTCTGCACTTCACATCTACATTAAGTTTGGGAGCTTAAATTGGATTCTAAAGTGCACCAGCACTGTGTCTCTAATGATGCATGCATTAAAGCGATTAAAGGAACAAAACAGAGCCGTTCAGACATTGCTCCTTGACATCGCACAGTGGACAGTAAAACTCACCGGAAAATCTGTGTGTTGCAGGGCAGTAACACAGTGAATGTGTTCCAGGGCTTTGGCTGTCAGTCTCCTCTCCCAGGACCCAGGTCGCAGGATCGATCTCTGGCCATCTTCCACTTGTTATCCTGGGCTCACAGTATGTCTGACACCTGGTCCCCAGAACAGACAATAACGTAAACTCTGGTGAATAGAGTTAACACAGAACACAGAACATACTTCCTGACCTCCTGTATGTAACCTACATTCCATTGATGTACTGGTTAGGGTTAGTAAGTTGTGGGCATGTTATGTTGGCACCAGAAGTGTGGTGCCACTTGCAAGCTGTCCCCAGCACAATCCTCAGACTGATGCAAACAACACATTTCACTGGATGTTTCAAAGCTTTGATGTACATTTGACAAATAAAGAACATCTTTTTCTTTAATCCAAGCAAGTTCCAATTGAGTTCCATTACAGGGCGCCAAGGAAGCATAGTTGTTAACACGACGCTATTACAGCCCTGGGTGCTGGAGCTTGGAGTTAACTTTCAGTGTCCTTTGTAAGTGTGTTTGGATTTCTTTTGGGTGGCCCAGTTCTCACCCACATTTCAAAGACATACCAGTTAGTAGGTTAATTGTCCTGTGATTAGGCAAAGGTTAGATTGGTGGGATGCTGTGGACAGTGTGGTTTGTTGAGCCTGTTCCATGCTGTACGTCTAAATGAAATATCCAGGACTGTGATGATGCAGCACAGTTTTTATTTGCAGTGATAATTTTACAAAAGACAGACTTAGTTTTTTGGTGACAATTGCTGAATAGAATTATTGCCCTTTTCAAGAGCAAATGTACAATTGACTGAGTCACTTTGAATGGGAAACGTACATTGAAAGGTTATGAGTTGTTTTTGTGTTGTAGAAAAATTTGATTTAGATTGGTCTGGGGAATTGAAAGGCAGAATTGCATTCTATGAGGTGTTTCAAGAATACACCAAACAGGAATATTGATTTTTTAGTTTTATGTGAATTACATTGGGTATATTTAAAACAGAGGTTGATAGGTCCTTGGT
Source organism: Hemitrygon akajei (assembly GCF_048418815.1). Lineage (NCBI taxonomy): Eukaryota > Metazoa > Chordata > Chondrichthyes > Myliobatiformes > Dasyatidae > Hemitrygon > Hemitrygon akajei. The sequence continues at coordinate 47,601,216 of NC_133152.1, forward strand.
TATTAAGGGCTTCGAGGATTACGGGGAGAAGGCAGGAGAATGGGGTTAAGAGGGATAATAAATCAGTCATGGCTGAATAATGGAGCAGATTTGATGGGCCAAATCAAGTGTTACTATCCCTATTTCTCATTTTCTTATTTCAACCCGTTTTTATTTTTCACTGATCTCAAGATGCTGGATTGTATGTCTCCTTTCAAGGGCCTCTGGAATGTCCACCTGTCTCTTTATTGTAGCTGAAACCACCCTGAAGAGCTCTCAGACGATAGTTCACTGTCATTCTCGCATTTAGAACACAGAGACAAAATAGTAAAAGATGGACACGCACTCAGGCCAACTCAGAGAAGATATTAGGGCAAGGCTGGAGTCATTTCTAGCAAGAAGAGATATTGCATCAGTAAGAGATAGTGACCAGACGACCAGAGTAATTTGTGTTCCTCCTATTGATCCAGACATCTTTGGAACAATTAGATATGTTACATTCACAATATTGATCCAGCTAGCATGGAAACAATTGAAAATATTGACCCAGGGTTAATGACACCACTGCTCTTCTTAAACCTTTAATGAGATTTATGTTAATAAGCTCCAAACAGGACAATTACCCATATAATAAAGGTCAGGTAAAGATGGATTGCTTCATAACTCCAGAATAAAATCAAAAAACAGTTCCAGTTATCTATTCCACCAGGAAACTGTTGATATCACCCAATAAATCACAACGTCTTTGAGAATTTGAGACCATTCAACCCTTCTTGTCTAGGCTGAATATGCCTCCGAACTCAGTGCTTTGCTCCCTGCTGCTCTCGTTTGCCCGGTGGAAGAACAACTTTGACCAGGAATATCTACAGTCACTGGGCTATATTATTGATTTCTCTTTGTGACCATACGTGCTAGTTACGCTATGTGCTATGCGCAGTGTGCTCTTGGTAAGGTGTTTTGCAACTTGGCCCTGGAGAAACACTGTTTCAACTTGGCTGTATTTATGTGGATGGTTCTTCTTCTTAGCCCAACGTCCCCCCGGGGCACAGGCCACCAACAGCGGCTCACCAGAGTCTTCTGTCCTGGGCCAGTCTTTCAAGGTGTCCCCATCAAAGATCCTTCCTCTCCCAGGGATGAGATCTTTGAAGCTTCATTTGGCATTTCTGTAGCTCTGGGTTTTTACGGGTGGGGTTGCTGGCCCTGTGCCCACCCCTCCTGCTTTGGCAGCGGGCTTGGGACCATCCGTGGCACCGTTGGCTGACTCTTTACAACCCATGTTCTCAGTATTTTTTAGTCACACGATTTGTCTTCTTTTGCTCATTTGTCAGTCTTTGTGTGTGTATTTTTCATAAATTCTACTGGATTTCTTTATTTTCCTGTAAATGTCCAAAAGAAAATTCATTTCAAGATAGTATTTGGTACCATTTATATACTTTGATGATAAATTCCCTTTGACTTTGCCTTGCTAAAGCATAACAAGACCGATCATCACATCTTTAAGTGAGTACAAACATCCCCCTCAGCCAAACTCACCTCCTGCATCTTTGCAAGGGTTTTCAATCGAGACAGAAAATGGCCATTGTAAAGCGCGGGAATGGTGAGACAGTAGCACAAAGCCTGGTATGGAAACACCAATGCCTTTGAACAGAAATGCCTACAAAAAAATAGTGGACACGATCCAGTCCATCACTGGTAAAGCCCTACCCACCATTGAGTGGATCTACATAGAGCATTGTTGCAGTAAAGCAGCAGCATCCATCATTAAGGACCCCCTACCATCCAGACTATGCTCTCTTCTCATTGCTGCCATCAGGAAGGAGCCACAGGAGCCACATCACTCGGTTTAGAAATAGTTATTACTCCTCAACAATCAGGCCCTTAAATCAGACGGGATAACTTCACTCGACTTCTTTTGTCCCATCACTGAAATGTTTTCACCACCTATGGACTTACTTGCAAGGACCCTTCATCTCATGTTCTCAATATTTATTGCTTATTTATAATTATTATTGCACTTCTTCCTTCTTTTGTACTTGCACAATCTGTTGCCTCCTGCACATTGATTGTTTGTCCATCTTGTTGGGTGCTGTTTTCATCGATTCTATTGTGTTTCTTTCTATTTATTGCAAATGCCCACAAGAAAATGAATCTCAGGATTGTATGTGGTGACATATATTCACTTTGATAATAAATTTGCTTTGAACGTTGAGGTTAAAGAATGAAGAGCAGATGGTGTTGCTAATATATTTCCAGTGCTTCAAGTCTGCTCTAAATTTGGCTTTTGGTTCTTGGTTCTTGGTTCTTGGTCCTCCAAAATATTCTGCATGAAATTTAAACTGGAAGTGGTGGAAGGTGGACTTAAGAAGGAGACACTTTGACTTTGATATTTCTCTGTGCAAGTATAAAGATACATGAGCCTGAAGACACATACTCACTCTTTTAGGAACAGCTTCCTCACCTCTGCCGTAGCTATCTGAATGGTCCTTGAACCCATGTACACTACCTCACTATTTTTTTCTTCTTCATCTTCGGCTCTCTTTTTGCACTTCTTATTTAATTTACTTTTCTCATTGTAACATAGTTTTTATATTACTATGTAGTGCACTGTATTGCTACCACAAGACAACAAATTTCACACAAATGCCAGTGATATTAAATCTAATTCTGCATTTTGCCATTATCATTGGATGGTTACTGTCATTGGTGATGCTCCCCAGTGTTTGCTCAGTGGAGGTCAAGCTGGATTGTGTTCATTTGCAGACTGCTGTGGGCTTGTTTCGAGGACAGCATCCATGGACTCAGGGACTTGGGCTAGATTATATATTTTTACTGTACTGTGTATGTTACAGCTCTCTTATGTGTGTTCTATGTGCCTTGTGCTGTGTAAGATTGTTGGTACTGTGTTTTGCACCTTGGCCCCAGAGAAACGCTGTCTCGTTTGGCTGTATTCATGGGTATTCATGTATGGTTGAATGACAATTAAATTTCAGCTGGAAGTTGAACTAAATCTTGGCTCTTCAGATTAGCTGCTTGAAATTCTATTTGTCAGTCAGGAAAACATTGACACAGTAAAGCTTATGTGGACTGAATATCAATATTTTCCACTTACCTTTCATTTGACACTGAACTTTGATCTATCTGTCTTGGCACCAACACAGAGGTATAACCCAGGAGAGAGCAACTGGCTTTGTAGAGAACTCCAACTGAAGTTCTTGATATTGTACAGGATGGATTGGGGTACAAAGGCAACACACTGATTTAAATGAATTTCGACCATACTGAGAGGGCATTTGAAAAGCAAGTTTTCACTGAAATCTGCATAATGGACATCACATTCCAAAAACTACACAAAATAATAAGTTTCAAGATTCAAGACTGTTCAATGTCATTTCCTGTACAGAAGTGTAAGGGAGAATGGAAGAATTGTTACTCCGGATCCGATGCAGCACAAAAAAAACTCCTGATAAAGACACAATGATAAAAAATGCAGTAAATATACATAGATTAATAAATAAATATAGCTATCTAACACACACACACACACACACTTTTTTCTTGTTCCTCTCCATGCCTTGTGGCACATCAGGCAGCAAACCTTTTGCCATTTCTTTAGCATTTGTCTGTTTTTTTATGAAGCTAAGTTGCTAGCTCAATACTCAACCCAGCAAGGATGGAAAGTATGCAAGGAGCCAGCTGGATTCGAACCCTGGACCAGTTGCGCCTCGAGTGGGTGGGGGTATTGATCAGTCTTACTGCTTGGGGGAAGTAACTGTTTTTGAGTCTGGTGGTCCTGGTGTGGATGCTATGTAGCCTCCTCCCTGATGGGAGTGGGACAGACAGTCGATGAGCAGGACAAATAATCCCTCCAGATTACCAATTTAGAGACTGACAAGAATAAACTTCCTTTAACCATTCACTCACTTCTGCTATCTTCTCTGGTTATGTGATCATGCCCTAGGGCAGACCAATTGCAGTCAATACAGCAAACAGGAAAATTTAGTTTTCTCTACTTTGTCAACTCACTATTTGGCCCAGTGTCACAGAACAGAGTATAGAACACGGAATACCATAAAATATAGGAACAGAATTAGGCCATTCAGCCCATCGAGTCTGCTCTTTCATTCTGTCATGACTAATTTATTAGCTGTCTCAACCCCATTCTCCTGCCTTCTTCCCATAACCTTTGATGCCCTGACTAATCAAAGACCTATCAACCTCTGTTTTAAATCTACTCAATGACTTGGCATCCACTGACATTTGTGGCAATGAATTCCACAGATTCCTAACATAGAACAGTAAAGGCCCTTTGGTCCATGATGTTGCGCCAACCTTTTAACTTGATCCCGTGCCTATCTAAGAGTCTCTTAAAAGTCCCTGATGTATCTGCCTCATTGGACTATGTGATATAGAGAAAGAGATTCATAGAGTCGCACTGCACAGAAACAGGCAAATATCTTATTCCACAGATTAAATCTCAGTATCATTGCAAGAATAAAAGCTTACTCTCCAAAAGGGATATTTTGTTTAATTACAGCACAGATTCAGGCCCTCAGGCCCAACTGGCCCATGCTGACCACAGTGCCCACCCAACTAGTCACAGCTTCCTGTGTTTGATGTGTATCCCTCTGAGCCCCTCTTCTTCATGAACCTGCCCAAGTGCCTCCTAAAATGATACCACTGCACATCCTCTGGCAGCTCGTTCCATATACTGACCACCCTCTGGGTGAAAAATTTACCCCTCGGGTCCCTTGTACATCTTTTCCCTCTCACTTTACACTGACAGCCCTCATTCTGGACTTCCCTACTGTTATCATTTTGTAGCTCCAAAAACTAATTGGAAAAAACCACGGGAGCTGGGGATAAACCTATCTACTTTATATTACCTTAGTAATGCATGCACATCTGACCATCAGACATAGGAGCAGAATTAGGCCATTCAGCCCATCCAATCTGCCCACCATTCCATCGTGGCTGATCTTGGATCTCACTCAATCCCACACACGTCTTCTCACCATAACCTTTGATACCCTGACCGATCAGGAATCTTTCACTTTAACTGTATGTACGGACTTGGTCTCCGCAGCTGCCTGTGGCAGAGCATTCGGCAGATACGTCACTCTCTGGCTAAAAGAATTCCCCAACTCTGTTCTGAGAGATCACCCCTCAATTTTGAAGCTGTGCTCTCTAGCTCTGGACACCCCCACCATAGGACACATCCCCTCCACATCCACCTTATCTAGTCCTTTCAACATTCAGTAGGTTTCAATGAGATCCCCACGCATTCTCCTAAATTCCAGTGAGTACAGGCCCAAAGCTGCCAAGCACTCCTCATATGTTAACCCCTTCATTCCCAGAATCATCCTCGTGAACTTCCTCTGGATTCTCTCCAGTGACAACACATTCTTTCTGAGATATGGGGCCCAAAACTGTTGACAATACTCCAAATGCAGCCTGACCAGTGTCTTATAAAGCCTCGGCATTATCTCCTTGCTTTCATATTCTATTCTCCTTGAAATAAATGCCAACATTGCATTTGCCTTCTTTACCACCGACTCAACCTGTAAATTAACCTTCTGGGAGTCTTGCACAAGGACTTCCAAATCCCTTTGTCCCTCTGATGTTTGAATTTTCTTCCCATTTAGATAAGTCTGCACTTTTGTTCCTTTTACCAAAATGCAATATCATACATTTCCCAACACTGCATTCCATCTGCCACGTTTTTGTCTATTCTTCCAATTTGTCTAAGTCCTGCTGCAATTGCATTGCTTCCTCAGCCCTCCACCCCTCCACCTATCTTCGTATCATCCGCAAACTTTATCACAAAGCTATCAATTCCATTATCCAAATCATTGACAAACAATGTGAAAAGTAGCAGTTCCAATACTGACCCTGAGGAACACCACTAGTCACTGGCAGTCAACCAGAAATGGCCCTTTTATTCCCACTTGCTGCCTCCTGACTGTCAGCCATTCCTCTATCAATGTCAGTATCTTTCCTGTAACACCATAGGAGTTTATTTTGTTAAACAGCCTCATGTGTAGCACCTTTCAAATGACTTCTTAAAATCCAAGTAAATGACATCCACTGTCTCTCTTTCAGTCTGCTTGTTACTTCCTCAAAGAACTCTAACAAATTTGTCAGGCAAGATTCCCCTTCACAGAAACTATGCTGACTTTGACTTATTTTATCATTGGTCTCCAAGTACACCAAACCCTCATCCTTAATAATAGATTCCAACACTTTCCCAACCACTGAGGTTAGGCCAACTGGCCTATAATTTCCTTTCTTTTGCCTTCCTCCCTTCTTAAAGAGTGGAGTAACATTTGCAATTTTCCAGTCCTCCAGGAGCATGTCAGAATCAAGTGATTCTGGGAAAGATCATGACTTTTGCATCCGTTATCTCTTCAGTAACCTCTCTGAGGACTCTGGGATGTCGTCCATCTGGTCCAGGTGACTTATCCACCTTAAGACCTTAGAGTTTGCCCTGCACTTTTTCCCTTTGTGATAGCAATGGCACTCAGTCGTGCTCCCACTCACTGGCCTCTGTCACACTGCTAGTGTCTTCCACTGTGAAGACAGATGCAAAGTTCTCATTAAGTTCATCTGCCATTTCTTTATCCCCCATTACTACCTCACCAGCATCATTTTCCAGCGGTCCAATATCAACTCTCACCTTCCTTTTACTCTTTATATATCCTGCTTTATATTATTGGCTAGACTGCCCTCATATTTCATCTTTTACCTTCTTATGGTTTCTTTTTAGTTGACTTTTGTTGGATTTTAAAAACTTCCCAATCATCCAACTTCCCACTCACTTTTGCTACCTTATATGCCCTTTCCTTGGCTTTTATGCTGCCCTTAACTTCCCTTGTCAGCCATGATTTCCTGCCCCTGCCATTTGAAAAATTCGTTCTCTGTGGGACATATCTAACCTGCACCTTGTGAACTATTCCCAGTCACCTTTGCTCTGCTATCATGTCCTCTGGTATCCTCCACCAATCCCACCTGGGCGAGCTCCTCTCTCCAGCCTCTGTAATTCCCTTCATTCTACTGCGATACTTACACATGTGAGTTACGCTACTCCCTCTCAAACTGCAGTATGAATTCAATTACATTATGATCACTGTCTCCTTAAGGTTCCTTTACATTAAGCTCTCTAATAAAATCTGGATTATTACACAACATCCAATCTAAGACAGCCTTTCCCCACAAGGATATTGGTCCCCCTCAGATTCAAGTTCAACTGTCCCTTTTGTACAGGTCACACCTGCCCCAGGAAAGGGCCAAATTATTCAGAAATCTGAATCCCTGCCCCATATTCCAATTCTTCAGCCACACATTTATCTGCCACCTCATTCTATTCCTATCCTCACTGTCGCAAGGCACAGGCAGTAATCCCGAGATTACTACTCTTGAGCTCCTGCTTCTCAGCTTCCTTCCTGTCTCTCGGTATTCTTTTATCAGGACCTCCTCTCTTTTTCTACTTAAGTCGTTGGTACCAATATGTACCATGACTTCTGACTGCACTCCCTCCCCTTTCAGGATATTGTGGACATGTTCAGAAACTTTGCGAAGCCTGGCAAACTACCATCCATGTTTCTCTTTCGCATTCACAGTAACACCTATCTGTCTCTCTGACTATAGAATCTCCTGTCACTGCTGCCATCCTCTTCCTTTCCCTACCCTTCTGAGCCACAGGGTCAGACTCAGTGCCAGAGGCACAGCCGCTGTTGCTTCCCCAGGTAGCACCCTCACCCCAGATCTCCCCCTCCCAACAGTACTCGAAAAGGAGTACTTATTGTTGAGGGGAATGGCCACAGGGGGCTCATCACTGTCTGTTGCTTTCCCTTCCCTCTTCTGACAGTCACCCATTTATCCGTCTCTTGTAACCTTTGGGTAACTACCTCCCTGTAGCTCCTGTCTATCACCTCCTCACTTTCCCTAACAAGTCAACGGTCATCAGCTGCAGCTCCATCTCCCTAACACAGTCTCTGAAGAGCTGCATCTCGATGCACCTGGTGCAGATGTGGCCACTGGGGAGGCTGGAAGTCTCATAGAAATCCCACATCCTGCACCCAGAACAGAACAGTGGCCCTTCTGACATACACCCTATTCTTTCAAGTTTTAAGTAAGAAAAAGAAATAAGAAATAAACTCACATAATTAACTCACTGAAACCTACTGAACCAAAGCCTTACCACTCTGACTCAGACCACTCTGCTAGGCGGTACTTCTCTTTTATGGAGGTTAGGTTTATCAAACTCCACTCCGGACCTGCGCAGGAACACTTCTATTGCTTCTGTGCCACTGTCTAATCAAAGACTCCTGCGAAAACTGACTGCTTTTTCAAGCTCCACCCCAAACCTGCATGGCAACACTTCTACTGCATGTGTGCTGCTGTCCAATCGTGGTGGCATTGTGATGAATGCCATTCACATACTTTTACATATAACTGTAGTGACTTAGTTAAACAAATGAAGAATGCTGAATCAAATAATTTATTTACAATATTACTGAAATATTGAATACACAACACCTACCCTGAGGAAAAGTCTATTTGTGTCCACCTAGGCCTCTCATGACTTTAAACACTTCTGTACGGTCACCCCTCATTCTTCTTTGTTCCAAGCAATAAAGAACCTTGAATCCTGGCAACATTCATGTAAGTCTTTTCTGCACTCTTTCTAGTTTCTCCAACAGCAGGGTGACCGAAACCGTACTCAGTTCAAGGACCAATGAAAGCCAGCATACCAAACACCCTTTTCACCACCTGGTCTACTAGGACAGTTTGCGGCCCCTTATCTAAGAAAAGATGTGCTGGCACTGGAAAGGGTCCAGAGGAGGTTCATGAGAATGATTCTGGGAATGAAAGGGTTAATGTATGAGAAATGTTTGTTGGCTCTGGACCTGTACTCACTGGAGTTTAGAAGAATGTGGGGGGGGGGGAGATGGATCTCATTGAAACCTTTCGAATATTGAAAGGCTTGGATAGAATGGATGTGGAGACGATGTTTTATATTGCAGGGAGCCTAGTATTAGAGGGCACAGCCTCAGAATGGAGGAAGGTCCATTTAGAATGAGGTGGAATTCCTTTAGCCAGAGGGCGGTGAATCTGTGGAATTCATTGCCACAGACGGCTGTGGAGGCCAAGTCATTGGGTAGATTTTAAGTGGAAGTTGATAGGTTCTTGATCAGTCAGGGTGTCAAAGGTTACAGGGAAAAGGCAGGAGAATGGAGTCGAGAGGGATAATGAATCAGCCACGATGGAATGGTGCAGCAGACTTGATTGGGTGAATGGTCTAGTTCTGCTCCTTTGTCTTATGATCCTAGGGTCTTATGGACAGGGTAACATAAACGGGCCCTTTGGCCCATGAATACAATGTGAAGCTAAATGCCTTGTCTTTATGGGTTGCCTATCCCTTCATTGGTCAGATGTGCTTGTCTAAGAGCTTCATTACTGCCACGGTCAAGGTTGACCCACCATCACCCCTGGCACCCATTCCAGGTGGCCACCATTCTGCTCCACAATCTCCTTTCATCTTTGCCCCTCTCTCTGGAAATTCATAATATGTCTACCCTGGGACAAAGATCTATTTATTTAAGTTAGTTTATTAACTTACTTAGAGATCCAGCACTAAACAGGCCCTTCCAGCCTTTCCAACTGCCCCACCGAGCAGTCCATCTATTTAACCCTAGCCTAATCACAGGACAATTTACATTGACCGACTAACCTACTAACCCATAAGTCTTTCAACCGTGGGAGGAAATCAGGGCTCCTGGAGGAAACCCACACACAGAGGAGAGAAAGTAGAAACTTTCTACAGCAGGAGGATGGTGCAATTTGACTCTGAACTCCGAGCTACAATGGTATCATGCTAACCACTACTCAACCTTGAACTCTGGAGAAAACACCCCAGATTTTTCCAACTTCTCCCTATAGCACTAATCCTGGTAGCATCCTGTACACAGTACTCCAAGTGTGGCCTTACCAACTTTTACACCTGCAAAATAATGCCCCAACTTCTATACTCAATGCTTATGCTATAACGGCTGGTTATTGTGGTTTCTGGAAGATAAGCTTTTCCCAAATACCAAATATGGTTTGAAATTTCAAGTTTATTGCTCTGCAGAAATCCAGACTAAAAATACTATCGTGAGAAACAGCTTCAGTACAATTAAATATCACCATTCCTCATATAAACCAGCAAAACTGTTACTGACATAATTTGTTTTTTAGTTTGATTTTATTAACCAGGCTAAATCTAGCCTTAAAGGTGCCATGGTTTGTGCAACGCTATTACAGGTCAGGGCATCTGAGTAGGGGGTTCAATTCCAATGTCGTCTGTAAGAAGTTTGTAAGTCCTCCAGTCACCACGTGGGTTTCTTCCAGGTATTCCCACAGTCCAAAGACGTGCGGGTTAGTGGGTTAATTGGTCATTGTAAATTGTCCTTTGATTAGGCTAGGGTTGAATAGCTGGGTTGCTGGGTGGTGTGGTTCTTTGGGCCGGAAGGGCCTGTTCTGTGCTGTTTCTCTAAATAAAAATTAAAATGAGAGTGAACGACTGTAATATTATGACTAATTATCAGACAACTCGAGCAGAGAGCCACTGTCGGCAAGCTCCTGAGTAAGGTATGTGGTCATCAATCATATCATAAAATGAGCAAGCGTAGACTCTCAAAAAAGGAAAAACTTAAGCATAGGTGCTTAGGAATTGAATCATATAGTAGCTGTTTGTAATCTTCAAATCTCACATAAAGTCCAGTTAATGGTGAGTAAATGATTGTACGAAGCATCTCCAGGTAAAGTGACTCACTGTGGAAGGTCAACCTTGAAGGCAGATTAAAAACACAAGATGCTGGCAGAACTCAGCAGGCCAGACAGCATCTACGGGAGGAGGTAGTGACGACGTTTCGAGCCGAAACCCTTCATCAGGAGGGCAGATTACAGGGTTAATGGTAGCATTCTTAGTAGTGTGGAGGAAAAGAGAGATCTTGACATCCTCATCTATAGATCCCTCTAAGTTGATAGGGTTGTTAAGAAGGCATATGGTGTTTTGACCTTCATTAGTCGGGAAACTAAGTTCAAGAGCCACAAGGAAATGTTACTACTCCATAAAACTCTGGTTAGACCACACTTGGAGTATAGTGTTCAGTTCTGGTCTCCTCATTGTAGGAAGGATGTGGAAGCTTTCGAGAGAATGGAGCGATGATTTGCCAGGACTGGAGAGCATCCCTTACACGTATAGACTGAGGGAGCTGGGGCTTTTCTCTTTGGTGTGAAGGAGGATGAGAGGTGATTTGATAGAGGTGTACAAGATGATAAAAGGCATAAATAGAGAGGACAGCCAGAGACTTTTCCCCAGGGCAAAATCAGCTAATATGAAGGGGCATAACTTACAGGCATTTGGAGCAAAGTATAGGGGGTATGTTGAAGGTAAGTTGTTTTAAACAAAGTGGTAGGTGTGAAGAACATGCACGAAGAGGTAATGCTAGAGGCAGATACATTAGGAGCATTAAGAAACTCTTAGATAGGCAGATGAGTGTAAGAAAATGGAGAGCTCTGTAGCAGGGAATGGTTCAATTCATCTTGGAATAGATTAAAGGGTTAGCAAAACATTGTGGGCTGAAGGGCCTGGATGGTGCTGTTCTATGCTCATGTGTGAGTTTGGGAGGAATGACTAAAAGCTTAGTGGAAAAGAAAACACCGAGTGCAAAACCTGGCAAGGAGGAACTACAAAGTAAAAGTAAACTCCAGTCACCACAGGAGATCTCATTTGGAACTGTTTACAGCTCAGACTGCCAACTTCAAAGTCAAAGTCAAATTTATTATCTACGTACATATACACTTAGTGGCCGCTTTATTAGGTACAGGAGTGGAACCCGATTTGGTCTTCTGCTGCTGTAGCCCATCCACTTCGAGGTTTCAACATGTTCAAGTCAAGTCGCTTTTATTGTCATTTCAACCATAACTGCTTTACACTACACAGTAAAAATGAAACAACGTTTCTCCAGGACCGTGGTTTTTTGTTTTTTGTACCATCTCTGTTAACTCCAGAGTCTGTTGTGCATGAAAATCCCAGGAGATCAGTAGTTTCTGAGATACTCAAACCACCCCATCTGGCACCAGCAACCATTCCACAATCAAAGTTACTTAGATCACATTTCGTCCCCATTCTGAACAATAACTGAACTTCTTGACCATCACTACATGCTTTTATGCATTGAGTTTCTGCCATGTGATTAACTGATTAGTTATTTGCATTAACGAGCAGGTGTATATGTAAATCTAATAAAGTGGTACTGTGTGAATGTTACCATATTCATATTCATTTTCTTGCAGGCATTTACAGGAAAATAAAGAAACATAACAGCATTTATACAAAACTATACATAAACAAAGGCTGACAAATAACCAATGTGCAAAAGAGGACAGATTGAGGCAATAAAAAATACAGAGAATGCGTTGCCAAGGCAACATCGTTCCTGTAGCCATGTTTGGTTGGATGACAATTACAAACAATTAAATGTAATTACAGGTATGTCAGTATTTAAAATAATAGGAAATTAACTACCTAGTGTGAGACTGCAGTCCGGGCTGTTTAAAACTAAAGCACTTCCAACTCCAGAACACAGAATACAGGAGCAGAAGTAGGCCATTCAGCCCAGCAAGTCCATCCCACCATTCAGAATGGCTGATCTGTTCCTGGTTGTATCTCATTTTCTGCACCAGTTCCACTGCCTTTGGTTTCCCAGCGTATCTACTTCCTCAGCTTAGGGTAGCATGCACATTACACACAGATTAAAGATTAGTTTTATTTCTCATGTGTTCATTGACACACACAGTGAGCACACAACCTCTCATAGTCCCAGAACACAGCGTGCGCAGTCACGAAAGCTCACCAACTTTCTGCTTTCTGAGGAGGCTGAAGAGAGCAGGACCTTGCACATCCATACTCACATCATTCTACAGATCTGCAGTAGAGAGCTGCATTCCTGCTTGGTATGGAAACCAGACTGGAAAACTCTACAATAGGTAGCCAAAACTGTCCAACACATCACCAGCACCAGTCTACCCTCTATCCAGGACATATATACAGAAAGGGGTCAGAAAAGAGCCAGTAACATCATGAAGAAACTCACCCACCCTGCTCACGGACTGTTTGTCCCACTCCCATTAGGGAGGAGGCTACGTAGCATCCACACCAGGACCAACAGACACAAACACAGTTACTTTCCCCAAGCTGTAACGATGATCAGCACCTCCACCACAACTTTATAATTTCCTGTCAGTCACCTTATGTACAGCCTAGCGTCACTTATGGACACACAATCAATCTACGTATATAAGCTACCTTATGTATTTATATTTATTGTGTTATTATTATTGTGTTCTTTATCTTACTGTGTTTCTTATTGTGCTGCATCAGATCCGTAGTAACAAATATTTCATTCTCCTTTACACTTGTGTGCTGGAAATGACATTAAATAATCTTGAATCCTGAATGTCGAGATGTGTCATTTGTGTCAACGACCAACATGGTCGGACAATGTGCTGGGGGCAGCCAGCAAAAGTCACAACGCGTCTGGCGCTGAAATTCCACATCCACAACTCACTAATCCTTATCCGTACGTCTTTGAAATATGGGAGGAAACAGAAACAGCCAGTGGAAACCCATGTGATCACAGGGAGAATGTACAAATTCCTTACAGACAACAGCGGGAAGTGAACTCTTGATTGCTGCTGCTAAAATGCGCTACACTAGCCACGGACACGTCAGGAACATTTAAAAGATTCATGATGATGGGAAAATGGAGGGTAATGTGGGAGGGAAAAGGTTGATTTTAGAGTAGGTTAAAAGAACAGCACATCATGGGCCAAAGGGCCTGTACTGTGCTATAATATTCTATGTTCTATATTCTGTCTGCCTAATAAAGCTGAAGTTCCCTCAGGAAGAGCAAGGGTAAATTTTTTATTTGTTACCTGGGAGTGGGTGTCATTGGCAGGAACAACATTCATTCTCCAATTCAAATCACCCTGGAGAAGATGTCAACCAGCTCCCTGCTCTAGCTCACATGGCCCCATAGTTTCTTCCTCTTCCTGGACTCATCCATCTAACTTCAGAAGGTTAACACTGAAGTGACCCTGGAAAACAGCCTTTGTCTGGTCCTCCCTCCTTAGGCTGTACCCTAGTCTAGAGACCATGGTGTCTCACCAACTATGCGGTCACCTTGTACTCTTATATTTCATATGTGATCCACCCAGGGATTCAGCAACTAAAAGCAGAATGGGACGTTACTTTCATGTAGTATTTATCACAATGCTATTACAGTGCAGGGCATTCCGGAGTTCAGAGTTCAATTCTGGCACCGTCTGCAAGGAGTTCATCTGTTCTCCACCCGAGTGCATGGGTTTCCTCCCACAGTCCAATGACGTATCGGTTAGCAGGTTAATTGGTCATTGTAAATCATCCTGTGATTAGGCAAGGGTTAAATAATAGTTGCTGGGCAACACAGCTAGTTGGGCCGGAAGGGCCTGTTTCACGCTGTATCTCTAAATGATAATTAAAAATTAATAAATAATGTTAAATGTGAAAGCCAGCAGATTTATAGCTTTGGGCTCATGTTTAGCAAAGCAAAGACAAAATAGTGCAGAAACCAAATGGCTGGAGGACCTCAGTGGGTCATTTCCATAGCAACCAACTCACAGTGTGAAGGCAACATTTCTCTATTGCCTCTGCTTGTTTTGTTAATGTCATCGGTATCCTCCTGCCGTTGTCAGTAAGTTCATGGACAATTTTCTGCCTCTAGATGAGGTAAATGGTAGATTGTCTCTATGTTCTCAGCAGAAGTATTCTGATTCCCAAGAAAGCATCCTATCTGGACGTACCATGGCTCGGTACGGCAACTGTTCTATCCCATGAGCATACAAAACTGGAGAGAGTTGTGGGCACAGCTCAGATCATCATGGAAACCAGTTTCCCCCTATGTACTCTGTCTACACTTCTCCCTGCCACAGTAAAGCAGCCAGCATCAAGGGCTGCCCCCACGAGGACATTCACCCTTCCCCCCGTCCCATTGGGCAGAAGATACAAAAGCTTGTAAGCACATACCACCAGGCACAAGGACAGCTTCTACCCCACTGTTATCAGACCATTGAACAATGCCCTAGTATGATAATATGGAGTCGGCGTCACAGTCTACATCATTATGACCTTGCACTTTATCATGTCCCTTGCATCTCACTTTCTCTGTAGCTGTTACACTTTACTCTGCATTGTTACTGTTTTACCTTGTTCTACCTCAGTGCACTGAGTAATGATCTGATCTGTATGAACAGTACGCAAGACAAGCTTTTCACTGTATCTCAGTTCAAGTGGCCATAATGAACCAATTCCAGTTCCATTTCCAAGAACGTATCGATCACTGCACTAAATATACTCAGTGATTAAGTGCCCATCTCCTTCTCTCTGTGGAGAGACAAAACAAGGACTTAAAATCCTCAAGGCGAAGATGTTTCTCCTCATCTCAGTTCTAAACTGAGAATGAAGCCAGCGGTGTGTGGCAGTTATATTCCTGGATCAGTATCTACTGACCTGGAGTAATTTGCCATGGTGTTTGGGAAACAGGAAATCAATAAATTCAGAAACCTGGAAATAAACTAATCTCAGTAGTGTTAACTGCTAAACTTCTGGTTTACCACATACAAAATCACCTGGTTCACTACTGTCCTTCACAGAGGAGAGCTGCCATTCATAGCTGGTCCTTCTTCTCAGAGTCTCCAGACCAGGACAATATAGTGGACTTTAAATTGTTGACTAAGGCCACAGGCAATTTAGATTCAGATTCAGATTGCTTTGTTTATCACACGTACATCAAAACGTGGTGAAATATATCCTTATCTTTTCCATCTATCACCTCTCACAGGGTGGGGGACCAGCATTCTGGCAGACAGGTTTGCCACTGCAACACGGATGTGTTTAAACTAAGTAGTGGGGGGAGGGGATGAACTGGAAATATAAGGATGGAGTTAAAGGGAAAGTGAAAATAAGAAAAAAAAAGGACAACAGAATCAATGGAGTAGAAAGCTCAAGAAGAGATCATACAGTATGGCCAAGTGAAATAGGAATTGATATGAAAGGAGAGGGGAGTAACAAATTAAAGGTATTATATATGAATGCATGAAGTATAAGGAATAAAGTAGATGAGCTTGAGGCTCAGTTGGAAATTGGCAAGTACGACGTTGTGGGAATAACAGAGACATGGCTTCAAGCGGACAGGGCCTGGGAAATGAATATTCAAGGACATACATCTTATCAAAAGGACAGACTGACTGGCAGAGGGGGTGGGGTGGCTCTGTTGGTGAGGAATGATATTCAGTCCCTTGCGAGGGGGGACATAGAAACAGGGGATGTAGAGACAGTATGGATAGAACTGAGAAATTCTAAGGGTAGAAAGACCCTAATGGGAGTTATCTACAGGCCCCCAAATAGCAGTCTGGATGTAGGGTGTAAGTTGAATGAAGAGTTAAAATTGGCATGTCGCAAAGGTAATGATACAGCTGTCATGGGAGATTTCAACATGCAGGTAGACTGGGAGAATCAGAATGGTACTAGACCCCAAGGGAGTTTGTGGAGTGTCTCTGAGATGGATTCTTAGAACAGCTTGTACTGGAGCCTACCAGGGAGAAGGCAATTCTAGATTTAGTGTTGTGCAATGAACCGGATTTGATCAGGGACCTCGAGGTAAAGGAACCATTAGGAGATAGTGACCATAATATGATATGTTTTAACCTACAATTTGAGAAGGAGAAGGGAAAATCGGATGTGTCAGTATTACAGTTGAACAAAGGGAACTATGGAGCTATGAGGGAGGAGCTGGCCAAAGTTCAATGGAACAATACCCTAGCAGGGAAGACAGTGGAACAACAATGGCAGGTATTTCTGGGAATAATGCAGAAGGTGCAGGATCGGTTCATTCCAAAGAGGAAGAAAGATCCTAAGGGGAGTAAAGGGGGGCCGTGGCTGATGAGGGAAGTAAAGGGCAGTATAAAAATAAAATAAAAGTATAACATAGCAAAGATGAGCGGGAAACCAGAGGACTAGGAAGCTTTTAAAGAGCAACAGAAGATAACAAAAAAGGCAATACACCAAGAAAAAATGAGGTATGAAGGTAAACTAGCCAAGAATATAAAGGAGGGTAGTAAAAGCTTCTTTAGGTACGTGAATAGCAAAAAAATAGTTAAGACCAAAATTGGACCATTGAAGACAGAAACGGGTGAATTTATTATGGGGAACAAGGAAATGGCAGATGAGTTGAACAAGTACTTTGGATCTGTCTTCACTAGGGAAGACACAAACAATCTCCCAAATGTAATAGTGGCCAAAGGAACTAGGGTAAAGGATAAACTGAAGGAAATTTATATTAGGCAAGAAACGGTGTTGGATAGACTGTTGAGTCTGAAGGCTGATAAGTCCCCGGGACCTGATGGTCTGTATCCCAGGCTACTTAAAGAGGTGGCTCTAGAAATCGTGGATGCATTGGTAATCATTTTCCAATGTTCTATAGATTCAGGAACAGTTCCTGCTGATTGGAGGGTGGCTAATGTTGTCCCACTTTTCAAGAAAGGAGGGAGAGAGAAAACAAGGAATTATAGACCGGTTAGCCTGACATCAGTGGTGGGAAAGATGCTGGAGTCAATTATAAAAGATGAAATTACGACACATTTGGATAGCAGTAGAAGGATCAGTCCGAGTCAGCATGGATTTATGAAGGGAAAATCATGCTTGACTAATCTTCTGGAGTTTTTTGAGGATGTAACTATGAAAATGGACAAGGGAGAGCCAGTGGATGCAGTGTACCTGGACTTCCAGAAAGCTTTTGATGAAGTCCCACATAGGAGATTAGTGGGCAAAATTAGGGCACATGGTATTGGGGGCAGAGTACTGACATGGATTGAAAATTGGCTGGCTGACAGGAAACAAAGAGTAGCGATTAACGGGTCCCTTTCGGAATGGCAGGCTGTGACCAGTGGGGTACCACAAGGTTCGGTGCTGGGACCGCAGCTGTTTACAATATACATTAATGATTTAGATGAGGGGATTAAAAGTAACATTAGCAAATTTGCTGATGACACAAAGCTGGGTGGCAGTGTGAAATGTCAGGAGGATGTTATGAGAATGCAGGGTGACTTGGACAGGTTGGGTGAGTGGGCAAATGTATGGCAGATGCAGTTTAATGTGGATAAATGTGAGGTTATCCACTTTGGTGGCAAGAACAGGAAGGCAGATTACTATCTAAATGGAGTCAAGTTAGGAAAAGGGGAAGCACAACGAGATCTAGGTGTTCTTGTACATCAGTCAATGAAAGCAAGCATGCAGGTACAGCAGGCAGTGAAGAAAGCTAATGGCATGCTGGCCTTTATAACAAGAGAAATTGCGTATAGGAGTAAAGAGGTCCTTCTGCAGCTGTACAGGACCCTGGTGAGACCCCACCTGGAGTATTGTGTGCAGTTTTGGTCTCCAAATTTGAGGAAGGACATTCTTGCTATTGAGAGAGTGCAGCGTAGGTTCACAAGGTTAATTCCTGGAATGGTGGGACTGTCATATGTTGAAAGATTGGAGCGACTGGGCTTGTATACACTGGAATTTAGAAGGATGAGAGGGGATCTGATTGAGACATATAAGATTATTAAGGGATTGGACACGCTGGAGGCAGGAAGCATGTTCCCGCTGATGGGTGAGTCCAGAACTAGAGGCCACAGTTTAAGAATAAGGGGTAGGCCATTTAGAACTGAGATGCAGAAAAACTTTTTCACCCAGAGAGTGGTGGATATGTGGAATGCTCTGCCCCAGAAGGCAGTGGAGGCCAAGTCTCTGGATGCATTCAAGAGAGAGTTAGATAGAGCTCTTATAAATAGCGGGGTCAAGGGATATGGGGAGAGGGCAGGAACGGGGTACTGATTGTGTATGATCAGCCATGATCACAGTGAATGGCGGTGCTGGCTAGAAGGGCCGAATGGCCTACTCCTGCACCTATTGTCTATTGTCACCCTCCATCTCCACCCACCTGGTTCCACCTCCTAGCTTGTCCTCCTTCCCCTACCCCCACCTGCTTATTCTGGCTTCCTGCCTTTTCCTTTCCCAACCTGATGAAAGGTCACAGCCCAAAACATCAACTGCTTTTTCTCCTTCATAGATGCTGCCTGACCTGCTGAGGTCATGAATGTTGTTCCTGCCAATGACACCCACTCCAGCACTTTGTGTGTGTTGTGGTGAAACATGTCATTTGCGTTAACAGCCTACATTCCGGTGCCAACAGGGTATGTCTACAATGTTCAGCAGAACAACACAAGCAGCAACAACAACAGGAAATCAAGCCGCTCAGCTCCCACACACACAGACAGGCCTCCAACGCCAGGAGAGGTTGCCTCTGGTACTCCCGCCACCAGCATACTCACAGACTCACAGATATTGGGCCTCCAAATTCCCCAGTGGACTAGCAGATGTAAAGCTTTGGCCATTGGAGCTCGAGTTCTGGACATCTGATCGACTTCGGTATTGATCCCAGGGCTCACCGATGCTAGGGCGGGGACTCACTGACCTAGGGGAAACCAGCCCTTTGGCTTGCTGGTGTTTGCAAACTGCACTGACCGAGCCACCATTTCTTCTTTTATTATTTAGAGATACAGCCCTGGACAGGCCCTTCCGCCCACTGAGCCAGGCTGTCCATCATTCAACCCCAGGCCAGTCACAGGATAGTTTACAATGACCAGTTAGCCTATTAAATGGTGTGTCTTTGGAGTGTGGGAGGAGACAGGAGCATCCAGAGGAAACCCGCATGCACGTGGGATGGAACTACAAACTTACATGCAAATTGCATGAGTTGAACTCCAAACTCCAGATTGGCCCCTAATTTCCCATAAGAAAAGGTCAAATATATTAGGACATTATTCCCACCATCCCGATCAAAACACTACAGAACCTGAGCCTCTGTACCTCCCTCTGCAACTGGATCTTCGACTTGTTAACCTGAAGACCACAATCTGTGCGGATTGGTGACAATATCTCCTCTTCGCTGATAATCTACACTGGTGCACCTCAGGGGTGTGTGCTTAGCCCACTGCTCTACCCTCTCTGAACCCATGACTATGTGGCTAGGCACAGCTCGAATACCATCTATAAATTTGCTGATGATACAACCATTGTTGGTGAATCTCAGATGGAGATAAGAGGGTGTACAGGAGCGAGATATACCAGCTAATTAACTGGTGTCACAGTAACAATCTTGCACTCAATGTCAGTAAGACGAAAGAGCTGATTGTGGACTTCAGGAAGGTTAAGACAAGGGAACACGTACCAATCCTCATAGAGGGATCAGAAGTAGAGACAGTGAGCAGTTATAAGTTCCTGAGTGTCAAGATCTCTGAGGATCTAACCTGGTCCCATTGTATCAATGCAGCAATAAAGAAGGCAAGACAGCAGTTATAGTTCATTAGGAGTTTGTCAACTAAAACACTCAAAAACTTCTACAGATGTACCATGGAGAGCAGTCCAACAGGCTGCATCACTGTTTGGTATGGGTGCAGGGCTCGCTACTACATAGGACCATAAGAAGCTACAGGAAGTTGCACAATTACCGTAGTCAGTACCATCATGGATACTAGTCTCCATGATACCCAAGGCATCTTCAAGGAGCAGTACCTCAGAAAGGCAATGTCCATCATTAAAAACCCCATCACCCAGGACATGCCTTCTTCTCATTGTTACCATCAGGTAGGAGGTACAGGAGCCTGAAGGCGCACACTCAGCAATTCAGGAACAGCTTCCCATCTGCCATCCGATTCCTAAATGGACATTAAACCCTTGAACACTACCTCACTTTTTAAAAGAATATATACTATTTCTGTTTATTGCACTATTTTTAATCTATTCAATATATATACACACACTTACTGTGATCTATTTATTAATTTTTCTATATTATCATGCATTGTATTGAACTGCTGCTGCTAAGTTAACAAATTATGTTGGTGATAATAAACCTGATTCTGATTCTGATTCCCTGGAGTTTAGGAGAATGAGGGGAGATTTAATAGAGGTTTACAAAATTATGAAGGATATTGATAGGGTAAATGCAAGGAGGCTTTTTCCACTGAGGTTGGATGAGATTAAAACTAGAGGTCATGGGTTAAAGATGAAAGGTGAAATGGTTAAGGTGAACCTGGGAGATGGGGGGAACACTTCACTCAGAGGGTGATGAGAGTTGTGGAATGAGCTGTCAGTGGAAATGATGAATGCAGGTTCGATTTCAACATTTAAGAGAAGTTTGGATAAGTACATGGATGGGAGTGGTATAGGGGGCAATGGTCAACGGGACCATTGTCAATGGGCCTAGGCAGACTAATATTTTAGCATGGACTAGGTGGGCAGAAGGGCCTGTTCCTGTGCTGCTGTTGTCTATGACTCTCGTCCTGTCCCTAATCCCTAACCTGACCTCTACTCCCCTCTCTGTCCCCAAAACCATCCCTACAAACATAAATAATTAACTAAATCTGAGGCACAACCTCTAGGGAGACCACGGTTCGACACTATCATGACTGGATTAGGAATGGAGAGCAAACTTTGGCATGGCCACTGGCGTTTACATTCTGTGAATTAATAAATCAAACACCAACTGCTCCTATGTCTTATGATATGACAGGCTTCCTTCTGAGTAATAATTTTTATCTGATTCTGTAGAAGTGTGGCAATTAAAGCCTGAAATTATCTTCCTCCAGGTGTGTTTGGGATGCCGCAGCACACTCATTATGTCTGCAGCAATGCGTGACGGCTTTTGCTAAGTCAGGCACTGCCTTGAGAGTTGCTGAGCAATTTATGTCAAACGACCCGTGACCTGCCTCAAATATTACGCTGCAAATCAGCCTCATGTGACTGGACGGGCAGACCTTGAAGCAAGCTGAAAGAACAAACTCGATTGGGTTACATGACAGTTGGCGTAAATGCTTTACAGGTTCAATTCCTGTCGCAGTCTGTGAGGACTATGTATATTCTCCCCTCACTGTGTGGGTTTGTGTTTCCTCTCTCATTCCAAAGGTGTACTGGTTAGGGTTAGGTTAGTAAGTTTCTGGTATGCTATCTTGGTGTCTGAAGCATGGCTATATTGCGGGCTGCATCCAGCGCACTCCCAGACAGTGTTGGTCATTGATGTAAATGATGCATTTCCCTGTAAGTTTTGATATTTTGATGTACTTGTTGATAAATAAGGTGAATCTTCAACTCAGTCCAAGGCTGGGGCATCACCATGCCACGGGGCACAGGGTCTGGATCAGATCAGACCTGTCCCGGTCAGGCCAACGTTCACTGGCGAGGGAAAGCAAGCAAGAGCAGCAGTGTCTCATCTGTTAAACAAATTCACTGGGACCACAGAAACATCACAAAACACTGGAGGGACTCCAGACAGCGTCTTTAGTTCCTTTTGTCTTTACCACAAGACACAGCAGCAAAAATAGGCCATTTGGCCCATCAGCTCTGCTCTGCCATTCCATCAGAGCTAATTTATTATCCCTCTCAATCCCATTCTCCTCCCTCTCCTTGTAACCTTTGACACCCTGACTGTCAAAAAACCTGTTAGCCTCTACATACTCAATTATTTGGCCTCCAGAGCTGTCTGAGGCAGTGAATTCCACAGATTCACCATCCTCTGGCTGAAGAAATTCCTCCTCATCTCTGTTCTGAATGGACGTCCCTCTACTCTGAGGTTGGGCCCTCTGGACCTAGGCGACACCACCAAAGAAAACATCCTGTACAAGTCCACTCTATCTAGGCCTTCCTATGTTCAATAAGTTCCAAAGAGATTGCGCCTTCTTCATTCTTCTAAACTCCAGTGAGTACAAGCTGTTACACCTGTGCCCCCCCCCTCCTTTTTGAGAATCGCAAGATCGCTATTAAGTCAAGTCAGGAGACCCAGGAAATGTGAGAGAGACGTTTGGAATGTCCTGGCCCCGGCGATACAAGGCCACGGAACAGGTCATTGTCTTTTGGAGACGGAATTGTGTATTGAGTACTGTACTTCATGGAAAGCCCTCAGGCAACGTGGGCTGGTTGGGGGGATGGCATCATTCCACCCTGATTGACATCTGAGACCCTGTGAGTCAGGATAAAAGAGGGACTGGGGAACAGCCCTACAGACGCACCAGAAGAAACGCTCGAAATCCTGTAACAGCGTAATAGCGAAAGCCGGTGGAAAGCCACGTGCGTCCTTTTCCATTTGCCTCGGAATTGGTGGGCCTTGCCACAGAAGAACGGCTTTAGCTAACAACCAAGGGGGAAATCAGCCCCAACGACTCTCGAAGGATTGACATCATAAAAGGAATGGGCAAGTTTTAACCCGTCTCTCTCTCCAACCCAAAGCTGCAGCTTGAATGAACTTGAGTGACTTTTATATTTCCATCGGACAATACATTATCCCCTAGACAACGATAGAGCTATTATTGATTATTATTATACCCACGCTTTTAGATTTAGTATTGACGACGTATATTATCTGTATGTTTGCATTGATATTATTTTTGTGTATTTTTATCAATAAATACTGTTAAAAATAGTACCATCAGACTTCAACGGACCTCTCTATCTTTGCTGGTAAGTGACCCAGTTACGGGGTACATAACAGTTGGGGGCTCGTCTGGGATTTGACACCAAATTTGGAGGCCAGTGAATCGGGCTTGTAAGTCCAAACTTGGATCTGGTTACGCGGGTAGCCAGACGGGAAACCAGCAAAGATGGACGTGGATGAATTTATAGAAAACCCGACTCTAGAGGCGCTAGAGGCGGCCACCAAATCGGACTTGATAAATCTGGCGAAAGGGCTAAACCTCGCAGAGGTGAGGTTGTCCATGAAAAAGCGGGAGGTGCGAAGGGCAATAACTCAGTATTATATTGGGAAGAATGTGTTTGCAGCTGAGGTATTGGAAAATATCCCTGAAAAGGTACCAGCTAGTGGGACGGCTCAGTTAGAGTTGGAGAAATTAAGGTTGGAATGTGCAATTAAGTTAAAGCAGCTGGAAACAGCCGAGAAAGAGAAAGAAAGAGCCGAGAAAGAGAAAGAAAGAGCCGAGAGAGAGAAAGAGAGAGAGAGAGAAAGGCCCGACAAACAAAGGGAGCATGAGCTCCAGCTAAAGGCGTTAGAGGTGAAAAGGGAGCAGGACAGGGCTGAGAAACAAAGGGAGCATGAAATTCAGTTAAAACAGCTGGAAGCAGCTGAAAAGGAGAGAGAGAGAGAGCTGAGAAAGAAAAGGAAAGAGCCGAGAAGGAGAGGGAGGCAGAGTGTTATGACCGCAGCCCCCACCTTTGTGAGAATCACAAGAGCCCTAGTGGAGGGGGGGGGTCAGTAGACCCAGGAAATGGGAGAGCAACGTGCTGGATGCCTCGTTCCCCCCGGAGATGCAAAAGAACGTGACATTGGCCATTGTTTCTTGGAGACACCTTTGTGGATTGGGGACTGGGCTACGTGCACACCCTCGGGCAATGTGGGCTGGAGATTGCATCACCCCACCCTGATTGACATCTACAACCCTGCAAGTCAAGATAAAAGAGGGGCTGCAGGGGGCAGTCCCCTAGCGACGCACCAGAAGGAGACACCATCGCTCATCGCTCCCGTGATAACGGGAAGCTATTCGGAAGCCACGTGTGGTCCGTTTCCCCTGGCCTGGGGAACGGGTGGCTGATACCACCGAAAAGGACTTCGAACTAACAACGGGGAACCAACGTTCCCGATTCAATGGTTTGCGTCCTAAAAGACTGGGCAAGTTTCTTTTCTCACAAAACCTCTCTCTCTCTCTCTCCAACAAGTGAAACCCAGCGGTCCCCAAAAGGCTAAAGCCTGCATGAACTTGAGAGACTTTTATATTTCCATCGGACAATATTTTTACCCCTAGACAAAACGATAGAGCTACTTCTTATTGATGATTATTACTATACCCACGCTTTAGATTGAGTATTGATGACGTATATTATCTGAATGTTTGTATTAACCTTACTTTTGTGCCCCTTTATAAATAAAAACTTTTAAAAATAGTACCATCAGACTTCAACGGACCTCTCTATCTTTGCTGGTAAGTGACCCAGTTATGGGGTTCGTAACAAGAGAAACAGAGGAAACATGACTTGGAGATGGAGAAGTTAAGGCAAGAGTGAAGAGATCAAGGGTCAGACCGAGAGGAGCGGTTTAATGTTAGTCGGGAGTTGAGGTTAGTACCTCCGTTCGAGGAGACGGATGTTGATAGTTATTTCTTGCTTTTTGAGAAGGTGGCAGTGAATCAGAAGTGGCCCAGAGATCAGTGGGTGGCGCTGTTACAAATTGTGTTAAAAGGGAAGGCACAACGGGCATATACGGCGTTGTCCATGGAGGAGGAAGAGGCGGAGAGTTATGACAAAGTAAAAGTGGCCATTCTCCAGAGTTATGAATTGGTACCTGAAGCGTATAGACAAAAGTTCAGAAATTTAAAGAAAGGGTGGAATCAGATGTATACCGAGTTTACCTATGAGAAGGGTGTGCTCTTGGACCATTGATGTACAGCAGAAATAGTGGAAGAGGATTTTTGGCGTCTCAGGGAGTTAATTCTGATTGAGGAATTTAAAGGTTGTGTTTCGGAGGATATCTGGATGTATTTGAATGAGAAGCCGAATAAGTCCATCTCCGAATTTGCTAGGTTCGCAGATGAATATGCCCTAACCCACAAGACAAAGTTTTCCTCGAATAAAAGTTCCCAGAGAGACCGTGGGAATGATAGAGAAAGCCCGCCGGCTGAGGCAGAGGTCCCGCCGGGAGCTAGTGGTAAGAGTGGGGAGGAGAGGCAAGATGGCCAGAGATTTCCGGGCTTGACCTGTTTTAATTGTGGAAAGGGGGGACATATTGCATCTAAGTGCTTTGCTCCGAGGAAGGAGACAGGAAAAGGGAAAGCAGCAATCCCTATCGGATGTGCCGTGGTAATCAGTAAATCGACGAGAGAGCCCCGGGTAGACAGAGTACAAGAAGGGTCTGAGATTTGTATGTCAAACGGAACCGTGTCAGTGAGAGAGGGAGACCCACCAGTTCCCGTACGGATCTGGAGAGACACGGGCGCTGAACTATCATTGATCAGCAGTAAGGTACTAGATTTTGGTCGCAAGACGGGAATGGTAGCTGTGAAAGGAATAGGAAAAGGGACGGAAATGGTGCCCTTGCATAGGATCATTATGAATTGTGAGCTAGTCTCTGGACCAGTTGAAATGGGGGTGCGATCAGAATTCCCGAGAACTGACGTGGACGTCCTTCTGGGTAATGATTTAGCCGGTGGTAAGGTTTGGTCAGCAATGACGCTGATGAGACAGCCGGTGAGCGTTGCGGTCCCGCCCCTAGATTCCAAGATCTATCCCGCATGCGCGATCACTCGCAGCATGTCGAGAAAGGCAGCTGAGAATGAGAGCAGTTTAAATCCGGCCAGTATCGATTTAGCCGAGACGTTTTTACCAACCCTATACCACGAGGGTTTAGAGGGTGGTAAAACTAAGAGTAGTAAAGTGAAAAAGAGTAAGGGAAAGGAGGTAGACCTGCCCTTAGCGGGGAGAAAAGTTCTAGAGGCACGAAATAAAGATGAGAAACAGAAAAAGCTGTTAAAAGGTCCAGAGTTGGACATGGATGATCTGTCTGGTTTGGCAGAACTGTTTGAAGAAGTTGAAAGTTCTAAAGGTGTTCCCGATAATGAAATGAGGGCAGTCCTAGATGAAAAGGATGCCATTACCTTGAAGAAGTCTGCTGGGTTGGCAGATGAGGTTGTTTCAGCCTGCGGGGTTGAGTTTACTCTGGAAGGGAGTTGCCCTGAGAGTAGCTGGGAGAATCAGGGGAATTTAGAATTTGGACCGGGTACGGGTATTGAAAGCCTGGAAGAGGCAAATGTCCCGTTTGAGTGTGTCCAAGATGTGGATGCATGTGGTACTGAACCTAGTAATGGAGCTCCGAAAAAGTCTGAGGTATTTGATTCAGTTGAAAAGGAATGCAATCCTTGTGGGTCAGATGGACTTGGTTCAGTGAAAAAAGGGTTAACCTTAGTAATAGTGGGAAGTGAGAGTTCCCAGGTGTTTGTGCTCGAAGGTGTGTTAAAAGTTAGTGGGGAGATGAATATTATTATTGAAGGAAAAGGGAAATATGTAGTTCCCAAATTGAATGAAGAAAATTTAAAGGCTGGACTGATATCAAAGGCAGCAACCAGGCTACAGAGACAATGGCGTGGTACCACAAAGCCTGTGAATCAATTACAGGTTGAGTTGGAAGGTAACGGGGCCCCACACGCTATTGTTATTCCAGAGTGTGGTGTGAAAAGGCAGAATTTGAAATGCTGTTTGAACTGAAAACTAATAGCCTGAAGGGTCCTGAAGAGAAAACTAGCAACTTGCATAAAATTAAAGAATTGGGTGGAAATTCAGAAAATGGTCTAAGTTTGGAACACATTGTTGATAAAATAACTCTTATGGAAGGAGAGGACGAAAGCCTATTTCGCCAGGGTGCACAAGCTCCCCACGTGGGAATTAACTGGAAAAGAGGCGAGGGTTAATGGGGACGCCAGTTTTAAATAGCAAAAGTCGGTTTTAAGGGATTTTGACAAAGCATGTGAATAATAAAAGACAACCCCCATGGAAGCCTGCCTGTTAAGTTTGAAAGCAACATAAAGATTAGTATTTGCATGAACTTTTGTAGTATACCCGTAAGCTAAGATCACAACTCTTTAGTTTTGTTTGCTAAAGAAAAATAAGACCTAAAAATAGGTGGTTATTAAATTGGAGTCTGATGCTACAAGACTTTAGTAAGGTACAAGATGTTAAGATATTAAAGGAAGTGACAATGCAATCGGTAACCATCTAGATACTGAATTGAATGTATAACTGTATTACCCTGTAGAAAAAAAAACTTTTGTATGGTGCTAGATTCTAAAATCCTGTAAGACTCTGTATTACTTCATTTTTTTCCGATGGTAAAAAACACGTTGAAGAAAGGGGGTGTTACGCCTGTGCCCCCCCCCCCTTTTTGAGAATCGTAAGATTGCTATTAATTCAGGTCAGGAGACCCAGGAAATGTGAGAGAGACGTTTGGAATGTCCTGGCCCCGGCGATACAAGGCCACGGAACAGGTCATTGTCTATTGGAGACGGAATTGTGTATTGAGTACTGTACTTCATGGAAAGCCCTCAGGCAACGTGGGCTGGTTGGGGGGATGGCATCATTCCACCCTGATTGACATCTGAGACCCTGTGAGTCAGGATAAAAGAGGGACTGGGGAACAGCCCTACAGACGCACCAGAAGAAACGCTCGAAATCCTGTAACAGCGTAATAGCGAAAGCCGGTGGAAAGCCACGTGCGTCCTTTTCCATTTGCCTCGGAATTGGTGGGCCTTGCCACAGAAGAACGGCTTTAGCTAACAACCAAGGGGGAAATCAGCCCCAACGACTCTCGAAGGATTGACATCATAAAAGGAATGGGCAAGTTTTAATCCGTCTCTCTCTCCAACCAAAAGCTGCAGCTTGAATGAACTTGAGTGACTTTTATATTTCCATCGGACAATACATTATCCCCTAGACAACGATAGAGCTATTTCTTATTGATTATTATTATATCCGCGCTTTTAGATTTAGTATTGACGACGTATATTATCTGTATGTTTGCATTGATATTATTTTTGTGTATTTTTATCAATAAAGTGTTAAAAATAGTACCATCAGACTTCAATGGACCTCTCTATCTTTGCTGGTAAGTGACCCAGTTATGGGGTACGTAACAAAGCCCAGAGCCATGAAACACGTTAACCATTTCACACATTCTTTCTTAGATAAGGGGCCCTAAACTGCTCACAATGCTGCAGGTGCAGTCTGATCATTGCCTTGTAACCCTCGGCATCATGTCCTTGATCTTACATTCTAGTTGTGCTGAACTACACAAAATTACAAAGAACAGCACCAATGAATCATGAACTAATAGTTCCCCAGTATGATATCGATTTTTGATCTAAACATCTGCTCAGCTTCTATTCCCCACCAAGATGCCCTCCAGCCATTTGCTCGATTCCCTGTTGTTTCCAGGCTTGTATGTTTATGTACCTCAGAGCATGTCTCTGTAGTTACACACACAGAACGCCGCAGGTGCTCAGCAGGTCAGGCAGCACTTATGGTGGGGAAATAAAGAGTTGACACTTCGTTCATCGGGACTGGAAAGAAAGGGAGAAAAAGCCAGAATAAGAAGGTGGGGGAGAGGGCATGAAGTAAGAAGCTGAGATGATAGACGGACGAGGTAAAAGAAATCTGATAGGAGAGGGGAGTGGACCAGGGGAGAGAAGGAAGGAAGAGGGGCACTGGGGGAGGAGGTAGGAAGGTAAGAGGCCATCTCTCTATAGCGTCGCCCTGAGAGGTGTGTGATCACTCACTGTGCGAGACCACAGCGGTGGATGGTGTGGGGGTATTCACACACACTGTCTCTCACTGTGTCCCCCACCACAATGGCCTGCCTCACTCCCAGGGCAGCCATTTGTACAGTTTGCCCGTGCTGCTGTGAGGAACAACATCTGCAGTCTGAGAACGGCTTGCAAAGAAAGCCCCGCTGGCCATGAATCTCGACAGTGCCCACAGAGGACGTGCAGTTTCCAGTTTAGTGCGGATCTCAGGGTGTGAGCCACCCACAGACCATTTACACAGCTTTTTATGGGGAGCCAAATGGCCTTTAGCTCTCATGCGACAGGTTAGGACGTATGTGGAATGTGCTTTCTTTGCCTCAATCCAGCCGATGTCCCATTAAGTCTACTCTGTACCCTCTCCAGCACAATCACGTCACTCCCATGATGTGATGACCAGAACTGCATATACTCTCATCCCAGGAACCACTTTAATAAAGGTTTTCTTGCACTTCAAAAGGTGATGCCTCAAAAAGGCAGCACCCATCATTAAAGACCCCTATCACCCAAGACATGCCCTCTTTTCTTTGCTACCATCAAAGAGGAGGTACTCAAGCCTGAAGACAAACACTCAATGATTCAGGAACAGCTCCTTACCCTCTGCCATCAGATTTCTGAATGTTTATTGAACCCATGAACCACACTCTTTGCACTACCTATTTATTAAGAGGAACTCTATTACTTAGAGAACTTTAGCCATTGGAATTCTCTAACCACAGAGCTGTGGAGGCCATTGAACATGTTTGAGACTCAGAGGGAATGTTTTGGATTTTGGGAGTATTTTATGATTGTGAAAGAAAGAGAAGGGTAGCAGAACTGTGCAGGACCATAACTTACAGGCTGATGGATTGAAACCATCCTCTTATCTACAGCAGTTCTCCATTTTGATCAATGAGGCTATGCATAGGTCCAGCCAACAGGCCTTCTGACGGGATGACTTTCTGCACGATGTGTCCATAAAACCTTGAGACACTGGAGCAGAATTAGGCCACTCGGCCCATCGAGTCTGCTCTGCCATTCCATCATGGCTGATATATTGTCCCTCTCAACCCCATGCTCCTGCCTTCTCTCTCTAATCTTTCACTCCCTTACTATTCAAGAACCTATCAACCTCTGCTTTAAATATACCCAATAGCTTGGCCTCCACGGCTGTCTATAGCAATGAATTCCACAGTTTCAGTGCCCTCTGGCTAAAGAATTTCCTCTTCATCACTGTTCTAAAGGGATGTCCTTCTATTCTGAGACTGTACACTTCCCCACTATAGGCAACATCCTCCCCACATCCACTCTCATTAGCCCTTTCAATATTCAATAGGTTTCAACAGGATCTCCCCTCCCCTCATGCTTCTAAGCTCAAGTGAGTACGGGGCCAGGGGCATCAAACTCTCCCCGTGTGTTAACCCTTTCATTCCTGGAATTTATTCTCATGCTCCTCCTCTGGAGCCACTCCAGTGTCAGTACATCCTTCCTTAGATAAGGGCCCAAAACCTGTGGATATTTCACTGATCAGTTTATTGTTGCTTTGCCTTGTTCAATGCGAAGAACTCACTTCATTCATTCAATTGTGTTTCTCTGACTGATCAAAGGAAGTTAATCGAGTCAATAAAAGACTGATATGTACGTGGCTGGCACTGTCATAAAGCAGCAATAATCAGTGGCGAAATAGTCTGCACTAAAATCACTAAACTACAGGATATTGTGCTCTGTTAAAAACTGGTTTTCAACTATTTATTTTAAGATAGAAAACTCACATAAATGCAGCAAGAGATTGTGTTGCTTGCTGTTCCTGAACTGAATCTTAATGCTCTCATTGCATCAACAATATAATGGTGCATACGGAGGGAAGGCTGATTGCAATGTGTGATAGAATATAGAACACAGAACAGGCCCTTCAGCCCATTAATGCTGTGACAAACCAATGAAACTGGTAAACAAATGGTCCACGAAACCAATCCTTTGCACCTACACAATGTCCATATCCGTCCAGACTCAAATTTCATAGTACATTCAAAGTTCCCTACATATTTGTGAATCTATATACAAGCCTCTTGAACACCTCCTCCATATCTGAACACAAGAGTCAAGTCAAGTCCAGTCAAGTCAACTTTTATTGTCATTTCAACCATAACTGCTGGTACAGTGCATAGTAAAAATGAGACAATGTTTTTCAGGACCATGGTTTACATGACACAGTACAAAAACTAGACTGAACTATGTAATTAAAAAAAACACAGAGAAAGCTATACTAGACTACAGACCTACACTGGACTGCATAAAGTGCACAAAAACAGTGCAGGCATTACAATAAATAATAAACAGGACAGTAGGGCAAGATGTCAGTCCAGGCTTCAGGTATTAAGGAGTCTCTGCAGGTGTTGGAAATGACAGTCCTGACAGAACACAGAACAGTATTTCACAGGAACAGGCCCTTCAGCCCACAATGTTAGGCAAACCAATTAAATTAGGAATCAAATGGCCAACTAAACTAATCCCTTCTGCCTACACAATGTCCATATCCTTTTTTCCACTCATATTCACGTGCCTATTTAAGTATCTTTTGAAAGTCTCTGACGTATCTTCCTCTAGCACTACCCCAAGCAGTGCATTCCCGCCACTCTGTGTAAAAAACTTGACCCTCACATCTCCTTTGAAATCACTCCCTCTCACCTTAAATGCATGCCCTTGGGTATCAGGCATTTCAAATCTTGTAAAAAGATACTGTCTACTCTGTCTATGCTTCTCATAATCGTATAAACCTCTATCAGATCTCCCCTCATTCTCCTACACTCCAGGGAATAAATTACTGGACTATTACTCAGAGTTCTGAACTATAGAATTTAGTAGGGAATTTAAATTCTAGTAATTAAATAAGTCCAAAATAAAATCCATTCTCAGTGACAGCGACCATGAGACGTCCAAATTGTTACTAAAACGCCATCTGGTTCACGAGTTATACACAATGATTCAGGAACAGCTTCTTCCCCTCCACCACCAGATTTTTAAATGGTTCATTAACCCTGGAACACAACATCACTATTCTTTTTTTTATCTCCAAGTCAAAGTAAAATTATAAGCACAAGAGATTCTGCAGCTGCTGCACATCCCAAAGCAACTCACACAAAATGCTGGAGGAACTCAGCAGGTCAGGCAGCATCTATGGAAATGAATAAACAGTTGATGTTTTAGGCCAAGACCTTTGTCAGGAATGGAAAGGGGAATACGCCAGAATAAAAAGGAGGGGATTGGCGGGGGTGGGGAAGGTGATAGGTGAAGCCAGGTGGGTGCAAAGGATAATGGACTGGAGAAAAAGGAATCTGATATGAGAGGAGAGAGGATGATAGGAGAAAGGGAAGGAGGAAGGGAAGAAGGAAGAGATGATAGGTAGGTGAGGAGAGGTAAGAGGCCAGAATGGGAAATAGATGGGGAGGGGAAGGGATTTTTTTTACCGGAAGGAGAAATTGATATTCGTATCATCAGGTTAGAGGCTACCAAGACGGAACATAACGTGTTGCTCTTCCACCCTGAGAGTGATCTCTTCATGGTTCAAGAGGAGCCAATGCATCTACATGTCAGAACAGGAATGGGAACATGAATTAAAATGTTTGGCCAACAGGAAGATCCGTTTTTGGCAGATGGGGAAGGTAAAGTTATTATCTACATAGGTGCATATCACCATATATGAATTTGAGATTCATTTCTTGCAGGCATTCACAGGAAAATAAAGAAATATGACAGTATTTATGAAAAACTATACATCAGCAAAGACTAACAAACGACCATAGGAAGAAAAAGACAAATTGTGCAAATAAAATCAATAATATTAGTAACATGAGATGTCGAGTCCTTGAAAATGTTTATTTATTGTAACTTTCAGCAATTTTATGTCTTTCCATTCTACCACTGCTACAAAACTAATGTCATGTCATATAACTTGGTAATAATAAATCTGATTTATTATTCATGGGCCCAGCACATAAGTGCAATTATGAAGAAAGCACGACAGCACCTTTACTGCTTAGAAGTTTGTGAAGATTTGCATGACACCTAAAATTTTAACAAACTTCTATAGATTTGTGGTGGAGAGTATACGGACTGGTTGCATCACAACCTGGTATGGAGACACCGATCCCCTTGAACAGAAAATCCTACAAAAAGTAGTGAATACAGCCCAGTCCATCATGGGTAAAGCCCTCCCAACTATTGAGCACATCTACATAAACCATTGTCGCAGGAAAGCGTCATCCATCATCAAGGACCCCACCAGCCAGGCCATGCTCTCCTCTAACTGCTGCCAGCAGGTAGAAGGTACAGGAGCCTCAGGACTCACACCACCAGCTTCAGGAAGTTATTACCCTTCAACCATCACGCTCTCGAACCAAACGGGATAACTTCACTCAACTTCACTTGCCCGATCATTGAAATGTTCCCACAGCCTACGGACTCACTGTCAAGGACTCATGTTCTCCATAGTTATTATTATTTTGTTTTCTTTTTGTATTTGCTCAGTTTGTTGTCTTTTGCACACTGGTTGAATGCCCAGATTGGTGCAGTCTTTCATTGATTCTAATACAGTTATTATTCCATTATGGATTTATTGAGTATGCCTGCAAGAAAATGAATCTCAGGGTTGTATATGGTGACATATATGTACTTTGATAATAAATTTACATTTAACTTTACATTTGATTCTGAGTCTGACCTCCACATGACTCCTGAATCTCATGGTCAGCTCTTAAGTGACACCTCCCCACTAAAAGCTGTGTCACTTTAGAAGGGCATTAACACCCGTCTCACAAGTGGCCAGCAATTCTCTCCTGATCAGTAGACATAACAACACCATCGTGTGGCAACAGCATTGGGCGTTCTGTCATTAAAACAGAAGTGAATTTTGGAGAACCGGCCAACGCACCGTGTTCCATGTTTGTAGTCATCAGCAGCAGCAGCAATCACTCGTAGTCAGGTATGATTCTTCCCCGGTGGATGATCTGGTCACTGTGGGTCTGGAGACAACTGAAGAGGTCAGTCTGTGATCCACAAGTCCTATTGCAGTGTTGGCAGGTGTAGGCCATTGAGGTGGCACTGGGTCTTTCTCAGTCTCTCCTTACGTTGAAGCCGTTTAGTCTCAGCGGCATGCTGGAAGTATTCTTTGAGTTGTGCAGTCCCCTCGTTGACAGTCCTTCTCTAGTTTTTCCTAACCTGTGCTCATTCCTCCCATCCATTCAGGTTGATGTGGCACTTCTTCAGGTAGATCTAGAATATTGTCCTTGAACCACTTTTTCTGCCCTCCAGGAGTGCGCTTAACATCACTGAGTTGGCCGAACAGGAGTGAATTTGGGAAGCGGGAGTCAGCCATTTGGATGATGTGGCTGATCCATCGCAACTGGTGTTGAGTCACGATTGTGACAATGGAGTTAATATTGGCTTCCTTCAGAACGCTGGAGTTAGTACGCCTGTTCTTCCAGCTAACTCTCGGAATCTTTTGGAGGCATCTTTGATGGTAAGTTTCTAGGCATTTTATGTGCCTGCCATTTGTTGCCTATGACTCTGTTCCATCTAGCAAGGAAGCAAGGACTATAACTTTATAGAGCAGAAACTCAGTGTTGGTTTCAATAACCCGATCTTCAAAAACCTTCTTTCTCCGCCTGGCAAAAGCTCCACTCGCACAGCCTATTCTGCAATTTATTTCAAGGTCAATGATGGCTCTTGAAGAAAGAATGCTGCCAAGATATGGGAAATGATCAGTGTTCTCAAAAGAGATGTTGTTTACTTGGATGGTTGGAGATTTAGTTTTATCTGGAGAAGGTTGTTGCAGGACTTGGATTTTCTTGATGCTTACATCAAGTCCCAGGAGCTTGTATGCTCTGCTAAAGCATCCATTGTGCTCTGCTGATCCTCCTCGGAGTGAGTTATGATGGCATTGCTGTCTGCATGTTGGGGCTTCTTGATGGAAGTAATTGACACCTTGCTCTTTGCCTTGAACCTGTTAAGGTTAAAGAGACCCCATCTGTCCTATAGAGATTCTGGACACCTTATGGGAGGTCTTGGCCTGTGAGGTGAAGAATGGTCACTGAACACATTTTCTTGTGTACATACTCAATAAATCCATAATAGAACAACATCCATAACAGAATCAATGAAAGTCCGCACCAACTTGGGTATTCCACCAGTGTGCAAAAGACAACAAAGTGTGCAAATATAAAATAAAATAAATAATGATAGTAAATAAATAAACAATAAATATCAAGAACATGAGATGAAGAGTCCTTGAAAGTGAGTCCATAGGATGTGGGAACATTTCAGTGAAGGGGCAAGTGAAGTTGAGTGCAGATATCTCCTCTGGTTCAAGAATCTGATGGTTGAGGGGTAATAACTGTTCCTGAACCTGGTGATGTGGGTCCTGAGGCTCCTGTACCTCCTTCCCGGTGGAATCAGTTCAGAGTTGAGGTTATCCCCTCTGGTTCAGGATCCTGATGGTTGAGGGGTAATAACTGTTCCTGAACCTGGTGATGTAGGTCCTGAGGCTCCTGTACCTTCTTGATGTGAGCAGTGTGAAGAGAGCGTGGCCAGGGTGGTCGGAGTCCCTGATGACGGATTATTACCAGTCTTGTACACCGTGTCAGTGTGCCCGAGCAGGGTTGCATAACAAGATACAAATGATTTGGCACACTTGGACAGCTACACAAATGGCAAAGGTTTAGAGCAGGGGTTCCTCAAACCTGGGGTCCACAGACCCTTGCTTAGTGGTATTGATCCAGGGCATAAAAAAAGGTTGGGAACCTTAGGTTTGGGGGAATACGGGCCAAACATGAGCAAATAGAATTAATTTAGATGGGCACCTTGGTGAGCATGGATCAGATGGACAGAAAGGCCTGTTTCTATGCTGTGTTTCCCTACAACCATCAGGCTTCACTCATCTCACCACAGAACTGATTCCATGCCCTACTGACTCACTTACAATGACTTGACAACTCAAGTTCTCAGGAGTTTTTATTTGTTTGTTCATTTGTATTTGCACAGTTTGTCTTCTTTTGCATGTTGGTAGTTCATCGGTCTTTGTGCACATTTTTTCCATGATTCTATTGTCTTTCCTCGTGTTCCTGTGAATGCCTGCAAGAAAATGAATCTCAAGGCAGTTATAATGACATATAACTACTTTCATAATAAATTTTGAACCTCGAGCTTTGAAGACTCAGTAATTATATTGCAGACCAAATGACCAAACTTGTTAAGGATGAGTTTTACACAGGCAAGTGGTCATGTGTCCAGCAAAGATTTCCCACGTTGGTCTTTTACTTCTCACTTCCCTATCACCTCCCTCTGGGTCCCCTCCACCTTCCCTTTCTCCTACTGTCCGCTCTCCTCTCCTATCAGATTCCTTTTTCTCCAGCCCTTTACCTTTCCCACTCACCTGGCTTCATCTTCTAGATATACATCTTCCCATCCCTCACATTTTCATTCTGGAGTCTTCCCCCTTCCTTTCCAGTCCTGAAGAAGGGTCTCAGCCATAAATGTCGACTGTTTATTCATTTCCATAGGTGCTACCTGACCCGCTGAGTTCCTGCAGCATTTTGTGTGTGTTGATTTGGATTTAGCATTCTGCTTGTTTGTGGACTTCTGCCCACATAGATGGTGGTGCGCTGGAAGTAGTGGGTCACTGAAAAAACCCTCTAATTAGCCACAAAAGTGACCTAGCAAGCCATCAGTTTTCTGCATCACCAGGAGTTAGGGCAACAAAATTTGGCCTTAAATATTCTTCATGAAGTGGTTTGGGCTAAATCCAATCTGCTTAGCTTTAATTTTCATGGACAAATTTATATCCTGGGCTATTTTAGTGACCCGTGTTGTAGGTAAATGTAAGGAGCTTTAAGCTTTCTTGATAATATGAGCGGAAGCTCGTGATGCGATTACAAACATAATTTGCAAAAATCATTCTAAGTATTTAAAGCTGCAGAGAGATTAAGGCCAAAAATCTGACAGCACGGATTTTTATCATCAAGAAATTGAGGGGTTAATGTGGACACCAGCATAGGAAAAAAAGAAGGAAGATAAATGAAAAAGAAATCATTATTTATTTATTTATTGACTTGGGGATACAGCATAGTAACAGACACTTACAGCCCAGTGAGCCCACACTGTCCATTATTGCATCCAGGTGACCAATTGAACGACTACCCCGTACGTCTTTGGGATGTTGGAGGAAACCAGAGGACCCAGAGGAAACCCACACGATCAGGGGCAGAACGTACAAACACTTCACAGATAGCAGCGGGAATTGCTTGCAAGTGTTGGACTTCATATATCTTAAGGATGTTGATGTGAATAATGTTAAAGGTTCCAGAAATGGATCTGGTGTTGGAAGCTTGGGAAGAGATTGAATGTAGCTGAACAACTCAGGTATAAAGTTAAGACCCAATCCAATAGAATTTCAGGATGTAGATTGTATACGTTTCTCTGACATTAAATGCACCTATTGTAACCTATTGAACAATCCAAACCCAACCAGAACCTAAGCACGTGATGGTTCTTCCTCACTGCTGTCAGTTTTCAAAATGTCCATGAACCCATGAACACTACCTCACTACTTTGCTCTCTTTTTGCACTGTTATTCATTTTCTTATCTATTCTTTATTACAACTTATAATAATTTTTTCACTGTACTACTGCTGCAAAACAACAGATTTCACAACATACACACAGAGGCCACGTTATTAGGCACACATGTACACCTGCTCACTAATCAGCCAATCACGTGGCAGCAACTCAAAGTATAAAAGCATGCAGACACGGTCAGGAGATTCAATTGTTCTTCAGAATAGGGATGAAATGAGATCTAAGTGAATTTGACCATGGAATAATTGTTAGTGTCTGACAGGGTGGTTTGAGTATCTCACACACAATAGTCTCTAGAGTTCACAAAGAATGCTACGAAAAAACATTTTTTTTAAAAATCCAGTGAGCAGCAGTTCTGTGGGTGAAAATGCTTTGTTATTGAGGGAGGTCGGAGGAGAATGGCCAGTCTGGTTCAAGCTGACAGGAAGGCGACAGTAACTCAGATAACCACACGTTACAACAGTGGTGTGCAGAAGAGCATCTCTGATTGCACAACACATTAAACCTTGAAATGGATGGTTCTCAGCTGCAGAAGACCACAAACATACATTCAGTGGCCACGTAATTAGGCAGAGGAGATACAGGACGTACTGAACAATGAGGCACTGAGCATATGCTGGTGATTATAAATCTGATTCTTCCATATCAAGCTTAAGTCACCTTAGCCATTTGATCTGACCTCATCAACCCAATCCAACCCAGACATTGCTGTCCCATTTAATATGACCCCACCCTAGTCACCCAGCCCAGTCTGACCTCACCAACATCAGCCAATCCAAATTATCCTTCCCCACCTCAGCTGACCCCAGGTGACCTCACCCAACCCAGGCTCATCCTACCTTGAGGCACTGCATTAGACTGACTGTGCTACTGAGGAATTGTGCAGTAATATGGTGGATGTGTAATCATCTCTGGCTGAATCTCTGGTCTTGTCTCATCACCAGCTGGCCTGCCACTGACGCTCGTCACCTGTTGGTCTGTCATGTCTTCAAAAGAATGAAGACATAGCTCATCGAAACCTATCAAATATTGAAAGTGCTAGAAAGGATAGACGTGGAGAGGATGTTTCCAATAAGAAGGGCGTCTAAGACCAGAAAGTACAGCCTGAGAATAAAGGGACGTCCATTTAGAACAAAGATGAGGAGGAATTTCTGTAGCCAGAGGGTGATGAGTCTGTGGAATTTGTTGCCACAGATGGTGGTGAAGGGCAAGTCATTGGGTACATTTAAAGCAGAGGATGATAGGTTCTTGATTAGTATTGGTGTCAAAGGTTACAGGAAGAAGGTTGGAGAATGGGGTTGAGAGGGATAGTAAAGCAGCCATAATGGGATGAATGGCCTAATTCTGCTCCTTCACCTTATGGTCTTACTGTCACTCTGTGGGACCACTTGTTGTCTGGATAATGAAGTTTCAGTGACCTTCCCAATTAGTTATCTCCACTGGTCCATTCACAGACCCAGTGATTCACAACACTAGAACCAAACATTCGGCTCACCGAGTTACTTCTGGCTGAGATTGTGCCAAATGTATCAGAGCCAGTGTAAGACCAACGAGTGAACTAATTACTTAAACATTTCACCCGGGGAATTAATTTTTCAGAAGCTGGCTTTGAAAATGTGTACTTTAAAGGATTACAGTATTGCACCTTAACGGTCTTAATCAGCTACGATTTGGAAGTGGATTTTAGAAAAGCCAGTTAACATTTACAGCAGATCAGAAAAGTCCATAAGA
Source organism: Hemitrygon akajei (assembly GCF_048418815.1). Lineage (NCBI taxonomy): Eukaryota > Metazoa > Chordata > Chondrichthyes > Myliobatiformes > Dasyatidae > Hemitrygon > Hemitrygon akajei. Next base: position 47,641,008 of record NC_133152.1, read on the forward strand.
CCACTCTTTTCAAGAGGTCGAAAACACAAGAACAAGGATGTATTGCTGAGGCTTTATAAAGCATTGGTCAGACTGCACTTGGAGCATTATGAGCAGTTTTGGGCCCAATTATTCAAGAAAAATGCTAGTCAGTGGCAGTTGACCAGAATAGACCCCCTTTATTCCCATTCTTTGTCTCCTGCCAGTCAGCCAAGCTAATGCTATGGGCTATTATCTTGTTTAGTCCAATGTACATCACAGCCATGTTTATAAAAAGTGTGAGCAAAATATTGTGGCGCTCGGGGGGGGTGGGGTGGGGGGTCGACAGCCCACCCCTGCATTTCTAATGACCAGCACTGTTTACTGTTCTTGTGTTAAAATGCTTCTGTTGGATTGTGGTGGGAAGTCCCAGTTCATTTATTGTTACATTTTAGCTTGGGTTGTACAGTTGTTCACTTGTGTATTTGTGGGTCACTCTGACTGTAACCAGGGTGTGTGATGGCCATTTCCCTGGTCTGTATGAGACTGGTTGGGTTCACAATAAAATGGTTGTTGAGTTCAACTACCTTCTTCGTCTGTCACTATGGACCAAACACTCACCACGATATTCTGGTTTTGTCCGTTGTTAAGCTTCATCAAATGTGAGCCAAGTTCATGCGGAACTGCGTCAGGCAAGCATGTGTTTTCTATATGGCCTCCTCCAGCTCGAAGTGTTGAATGGCCTAGTCCTGATCTTCTCCAAGGCCTGACCTAGGAACTCCCTTGGAATCGTAAACCTCATCCTCATTAGTGCTGAGGTATGTGGCCACACTCAATGCCTGAACTTACAAGGACAGGAGCAGCACCACAGGCCTCATCTCGGACTTCTTTGCCACTGAAAAGACAAGTCATCTTATTAGTCAAATCTGATCGAAACATACAGTGAAATCTTTGTGTCAACAGCCAACACAGGCCATGATGTGCTAGGGGTAGCCTGCAAATGTCACCATGCTTCTGGCACTAACACAGCATGTCCACAACTTACTAACCCTAACCTGTACGTTTTTGGAACGTGGGAGGAAAGCAGAGCACCCGGAGGAAACCCACACAGTCTCAAGGTGAGCATACAAACTCCTCACAGACAGTGACGGGAATCTGAACCCCGATCCTACATACAGCACAGTAAGGTGTTACGCTAATCAGTACACTGCCTTATTGCTACTGGGCCAACGTTTATTGACCATTTCTGGTGCCCAGGGGAAGATGATGGTTATCGGCCATCTTCAGGGTGAGGGGGTGTCAGACACTGGGGTTCATGTCAGGGTGGATGGGGAAGGGAGCTCCAGGGTTTAGATGCAACAGCAGAGAAAGACAATAGACGTGATTAGCTGTGTTATGTTCCAATCACTTGAGCCATAGACATTTTATTTTATATTTTCATTTAGAGATGTAGAATGGCACAGGCTCATCCAGCTCACTGAGCTGCACAACCCAACAACCCTACCCTAATCACAGGACAATTTACAATGATCGCTAACCGGAATGTCTTTGTACTGTGGGAAGAAACCAGAGCAGCCAGAGGAACCCCACACACTCATGGGAAGGAATGACACTGGAACTGAACTCCGAACTCCGATGCCTGGAGCTGTAATAGCATTGTGCTAACCACTGCACTACTGTAGCACCTCATAGACCACCAGAACACAGAAACATGCCCTGCAGACTATCTAATCCGTGCCTAACTGTGCTATTCTGCTGCGTTAGCCAGGAAAAGTACAGGCATCTGTCCTGAATGCAAAAACCCAGGCAGCACCCAGGGATGTGGAGGCAGGACACTCTGCCATGGTCCTGTCATGTCATGCCATGTTTACTGTTGTATAATGACGTTGTGGACTAGGCTGTACAGATGGTATGAAGTTCTCACTGTACTTTGGTACACATGTCAAACATGAACCAATTTACTAAATATCCTGAGGTGCAATGAAAAACTTGCTTGTAGTGAAATCCCAGGCATGTAGGTACAATCAACACATAGATTCTGTAAGACTATAAGACATAGGAGCAGAATCAGGCCATTCAGCCCAAGTCTGCTCTACCATCCCATCATGGCTGATTTATTATCCTTCTCAACCTCATTCTCCTGTCTTCTCCCCATAACCTTTGATACATTGACTAATCAAGAACCTATCAACCTCTACTTAAACATATCCAATTACTTGGCCTCCACAGCCAACTGTGGCAATGAATTTCACAGATTCACTATCCTCTGGCTAAAGAAATTCCTCCTGGTCTCTGTTCTAAAGGGGTATCCTTCTATTCTGAGGCTTTTGGTCTTAGACATCCCCACTATTGGAAACATCCTCTCCACGTTCACTGTACCTAGGCTTGTCAATGTTCAAAAGATTTCAGCGAGAATCCCCCTCATTCTCCTAAACTTGTGTCAGTACAGGCCCAGAGCCATCGCATGCTCACAATAAGTTAACCCTTTTAACCCTAGAATCATTCTCATTAACCTCTGGATTATCTTCAGTGCCTGCATATCTTTTCACAGATATAAGGCCCAAAACTGCTCACAATGCTCCAGGTGTGATCTGATCAACGGCTCAGCGTTGCCTGTCATTGTTATCAGTGAAGTCTTCTTGCTGCCCATCCATTGGCATTTGTAACACACAGAAGAGATGAAATTCTCTGCTGACCAAGGCACAACTTGGCCAACTACTAACTTGATTATATTTTGGGGTGCATCATGATTTGTGGAAAGTCTTTTCAAGAAAGGGAAACTAAGAGTAATGTAGAATTCTAGCTACTGTACTCAGTGAAAACACAATAGATTCTGCAGACGCTGGAAATCCAGAGCACACAAAATGCTGGAGGAACTCAGCAGATCAGGCAGTGTCTACAGAGAGGAATAAACAATCAACATTTTGGTTGAGATCCTTCTCCAGGATGGCAAAGAACGTGGGGGGAGGGGGGAGGAGCAGGAGTACAAGTTGGCAGTTGATAGGTGAAGCCAGGTGGGTGGGGGGAGGGGTGAAATAAGAAGCTGGGAGGTGATTGGTGGAAGAGGTAAGTGACCAGAGAAGAAGGGATCTGATAGGAGAGGAGAGTGGACCATGGGAGAAAGGGAAGCAGGAGGGGCACCAGAGGGAGGTGATGGGCAGGTGGGGGGGGGGGGATGAAGTGAAAAGCGGGAGGTGATAGGTGGAAGAGATAAAGGTCTGAAGAAGAAGGAACCTGATAGAGGAGAGTGGACCATGGGAGAAAGTAAAAGAGGAGGGGAACAAGAGGTAAATGATGGGCAAGTGAGGAGAAGAGAAAAGCTAAGAGTGGGGAGCCAGAATGGGGAATGAAAAAAGAGAGAAGGGGAGGGGGAGAAACTACTGGGAGTTAGAGAAATTGAAATTCATGCCATCAGGTTGGACGCTACCCAGACAAAATATGAGAGATTGCTGCCACAATCCGAGACCGCCCTCACTGAAACAGTAGAGGAAAACGTGGACCAATATGTCGGAATGGGAATAGTGAAAGCCTGCATGTTTTGGACAGAAAAAGGTGTGTGTTATCCCTGTGAAAGATGCGAGCAAGACAGAGAGAGATCACTGACTGCCAATTAAAAGCACTTTCAGAGCCGTTGCAGCTGATCTCCCTGTCTGCATCCAGTTAGAGTTCCTTTGAGGCACAAAATGACCATAATCTGATGTGAATACAGATTTCTCCTTCTGGTAAAAAAAATTCCCTCCTGCTCCCCTCGTCTTCTATTCCCCCACTCTGGGCCCTTTACATCTTTCCAGCTGTCTTTCACCTCCCCCTGGTGCCCCCCCCTTCTTCCCTTTCTCCTGTGGTCCACTCTCCTCTCCTATCAGATTCCTTCTTCTCCTGCCCTTTATCTTTCCCACCCATCTGTCTTCACCCATCACCTTCTAACTTGTCCTCCTTCCCCTCCCCCTACCTGTTTATTCTGGCATTTTCTCCCTTTCCTTCCAGTCCCGAAGAATGACCTTGGCCTGAAATGTTAACTGTTTATTCCCCTCTATAGAAGCCAGAAGTGAGAAGGGTCTCAGCTCAAAATATTGTCTGTTTATTCCCTCCACGGATGCTGCCCTGGATTTCCAACACCTGCAGTATCTCTTGTTTTTATGATTACAATCAAAAGTCATTCTCATTAAAACTGATCAGTTAGAACAGATTGTACTGAATGCAGAGATGTTTGGACACATATAACTGATGACAGCTGCTCAGGGAGAACAGAATTTGATCTGAATTTCAGAAATATAGAACATAATGGACCTGAGAAGGCATCCACTGTCTCTCTGCAATACTCCATGAGACACAGGAGCAGAATTAAGGCTTCACCCTGAGTAATCAAAAACCTATCAACCTCTGCTTTAAATACTGCATACCCAATGACCTGGCCTCCATAGCTGTCTGTGGCAATGAATTCCACAGATTCACTACTTTCTGGTTGTAGACCACAGCTGAGATAATTTTAGTTATTTTTGGGAGTGAATAAGAAATGGGATGGGGTATGAAGTTTCTCAATGATGCACATGAAAGATTCTGCAGTTACTGGATACTTCGAGCAACTCACACAAAATGCTGGAGGAACTGAGCATCAATGGAGGGGAATAATAAGATACATGGCCTGTTTATTTCCCTCCATAGATGCCACCTCACCTGCTGAGTTCCTCCAGCATTTTATGTGTGTTTTGCTCTGGATTTCAAGCATCTGCGGAATCAGCAGCCAGATGACTTATCATTCATTCCATAATGTGTGACAAGAGACCTTGATGAGGATGGTTTGGACCTAAGTGCCAGAGTATCTGAGGCTGGAATTGAGAAACTCTATCAAGCTGGAATGAGAACTGAGTAAAAATGGATGCCAGAAAATATCTCTAGTTATACTTACGATTGTGTTGTACTGAACGAGGTGAGCAGGACACAGACAGAGATTGAGTTAGGATGCAGACATGGGCATGAGCGTTGAACGGCAAACAGGACGGAGTGCAGGAAAGCAGGCAGAACTTATCTTGACACAGAGCATAGAAAGGGAAGCAGCAGACAAAACTGTTCTTAGCACGGAGAGACGGAGTTTCACAGGTAAACCTCGGTATTAGAGTAAACTTTGAATCCTTATCTTGACACAGAGAGACAGAATTTCACAGGTAAACCTCAGAACTGGAGTTGAACTTAGAAAACTTATCTTGACTTGGAGAAGCTGAGTTGCACAGGCAAATCTCAGTACTGAAGCAAAACTTAGAACACAATCCTAAGCAGCCAGGAAACATTAATTACCACACTGGCGAAAAACAAGAATCTGGCAACTAGTGCATGCAAAGCCAGGGTTCTTGCACTGCAGGTCTTGATGAAAACCAGGTGTGCCACAATCAAAGGAAATGAGGAGAAAATGGGGAATTAACAGTCAGAACCATGGCACAATCAAAGGAAATGAGGAGAAAATGGGGAATTAACGGTCAGAACCATGGCACAATCAAAGGAAATGAGGAGAAAATGGGGAATTAACGGTCAGAACCATGGCACAATCAAAGGAAATGAGGAGAAAATGGGGAATTAACAGTCAGGACCGTGACAGATTGACCACCAAACCTCAGTTCAGGTGCTCCTTAAATACTCAATTATTGGCACCTGAAACATGATTGCTGAATAGCCAAACCATCCTGAACCCTTAAAGGGGCTGCACCGGATATCCATACTCTGGAGAGTTACAATGTCTAAATCCCGAAAGCAGGCGTGGTCAGGAAGGTCTCATAAAAGGAACCCCTCCCCAACTCCTGACAACTTTGGCTGCTCAGAGAGGCAGTGATGGTAATCATGGATGAGAGCCAAAATGTGTCTTTCAGGCACCCGGCACCTCTCACTAGGTCCAAATCCTTCCCAGTCCACGAGGAATTGGTGAACACCCCAAACAATACGTGAGTCCAAAAGTCTTCTCACCATGAAGTCCTGTTTCCAATCGATAAACCTAGGTGGCAGCAGGGCTGATGGTGGTGGGGTTAAGGGGCTGGTGCAGACAAGTTTTAATTTAGAGATGTGGAAGGAGGAATTGATCTTTAGAGTCTTGGGAAGCTGCAAGGTGAAGCCACCAGGTTTACTTTCCTCAGGACTTTGAAAGGTCCAATGAACTTGGGCACCAACTTTTTAGATTACACCCAGAGAGGCAATTCATGAGTGGACAGCCGGGCTGTAAAGCAGGTCCCTTTCTTCTTTGGTTCACCTTGGTCTCCGCCCTCCATGTAGAGGCCAGCAAAATCTCTCTTACCCCAATCCATGTTTGCTTGTAGCATTTGATGAGATCTTTGGCTGCAGGGACCCCAACCTCAGCCTCCGTTCCAGAAAGGGAGGCAAAGGATAACCCAACTGGCACTCGAATTGATGACATCCCATACGCAAACGCTGTAAGGTGTTGGAGGCGACCTCTGTCGCATCAAATGGTCACACCATTCGTCAGGTCTTTCCGTGGCTAGGCATCTTCGGTTGGTGTGCTCCATATAGTAATTAGACTGCGGGTGAAAGCCAGAGGAAAGACTTGCTGTTGCCCCTAGCAGCTTACAAAATGCCCTCCAGAAATGTGACGTGAATTGTGGACCATGATCCGAGACAAAGTCCACCAGGAATTCATGGATTCTGAAGGCCTGCTCCAGGACAATTTTTGCCTTGTCTGCTCAGACGGGAACTTGTTCAAGGCAATGAATCCAAAGCCTTTGGAAATTGATCGACAACGATCATGATGACAGTCTTCCCCCTGAAAGGTGGTACACCCATGACAAAGTCCGTGGAGATGTGAGCCCATGGTCTGTCCAGAACAGGTAGAGGATGGAGGAGCCCTTGAGTTGGGTACAAGGCTCCATGTTCCAGGCTCACACCTTGCATGCCTGCGTGTATTGTCAAACCTCTGTTGCCATTCCAGGCCACTAACACCTTTTACTGAGGAACTTGGGAGTCCTGTCGTTCTCCTTGAATGTTCCCACTGTGACCTGAGGGAGCTTGGGACAAACAGTCGACCTGGAGAACCGTCCTTAGGTGTCTCCCTTTGTGCCTGGGCCTTGCAAACAAGCGTCAATTCCCCAACAAATTGGCATTATCACCTTCATTTGAGGCACAATGGTTGTTGCTCTCCTCTGGGTTTGTCGAACTGATGAGACAAGACATCTGGTTTTTGATTCTTTGACCAGGTCGATAGGTCAGGACAAAGTTAAAATGGCTGAAGAAAAGAGACCACCTGGCCTGCCTGGAATTCAGTCTCTTGGCCTCCTGAATATAAGCCAGGTTCTTGTGGTCGGTCCAGATAAAAAAAGGATACTTGTCCCCCTCAAGGCAGTGACGCCATTCCTCCAATGCCAACTTAACTGCTAACATACAAGTTCCCGATTGTCACAGTTTCTCACTGCCGAGGATAGATGCACAAAGGTGCAGTTTACTGTCCAAAGGTGATCGCTGAGAAAACACTGCACCCACTCCGATGGCCAAGGCATCAACCTCCACAACGAAGGAAAGATCCTTGTTAGGTGAAACCAAGATGGGAGCTGATGTGATCACAGTCCTGAGACACCAGCCAAGGTCATTTGATTCTAAACAACTGGTTTTTTGACTATTACAGAATGCCTCTCTGGTCCTTCCCACTCTCACCCCTCTCCCTTCCTCTTTTCCCAACCATGATTCCCCTCTCCCTGCCCCCTTCCCACTTTTAGTCCACAATAGAGACCCATATCAGAATCAGGTTTATCATTACTCACTTATGTCATGAAATGTGTTTTTTTCTGTGTCAGCAGTACAGTGCAATACGTAAAATTACTACTGTAGTGTGCAAAATCTTAGACAGCCTGGTTATATATACGTGCCTACACACTACTGTATGCCAGTGATATTGAATCTGATTCTGCTTTTTTAAAAACGATGCTCAATCTGTTTCCAGACAGCACGCTTTGCCATTTGTCCAACAAGCACACTGCTACACAGAACAGCCAGCCTCATTTGCAGTCCTGGGTGTTTTACGTGCCAACGGCATTACTTGCCAATAGACAGTTTTCTGTGCACTCTCGAAGGTCACATTCTCTGAAAGCAAAATCTCTGAATCCAGTTCTTAGTAATTCTGCACGTAAACCTGCACCTTACCACCACAGAGAATGCATTTCCTTAATGACTCCAGTGGTAACTTGCCCTAAAGTCAGCCACTGTAAGGTGAGGTTTCAGAGTTGTCGAGCAGCAGAGCACAGAAACAGTCCTTTCAGCCCATCACATTCATGCTGACCTTTATGTCCGTCGAAGGCAATCCTATTTCCCCTGGCTGAGATGAAAACCAGAGGTCATGATTAAAAGGTGAAATATTTAAGAGGAACCTGAGGGGAACTTCTTCACTCAGAAGGTGGTAAGAGTGTGAAATGAGCTGCCAGAGGAAGTGGTGGATGTGAGTTCAATTTCAGCTTTTAGGGGAAGATTGGATAAGTACATGGATGAAAGGGGTATTGAGGTCTACGGCCCGGGTGCAGATCAATTGGTCTGGGTGAAGTAACCAGAGTGAGGTGTTGCACTTCAGTAGGACCGACCAGGGGAGGTCTTACACAGTGAACAGTGGGGGCATTGAGGAGTGTGGTAGAACCAAGGAATGTGGGAATACAGGCCCATAACTCATTGAAAGCGGTGTCACAGGTAGATAGGATTGCAAAGAAAGCTTTTACAATATTGGCCTTCATAAATCAAATTACTGAGTACAGAAGATAGGATGTCATGTTGAAGTTGTATAAGACATTGGTGAGGCTTAATTTGGAGTATTGTGTGCAGTTTTGGTCACCTACCTACAGGAAAAATGTAAATAAGGTTAAAGAGTACAGAGAAAATTTACAAGGATGTTGCCGGGTCTGGAGGATCTGAGTTTTAAGGAAAGATTGAATAGGTTAGGACTTCATTCCTTGGAACATAGAAGATTGAGGGGAGCTTTGATGGAGCTATACAAAATTTTCAGGGGTTTAGACAGGGTAAATGCAAGCAGACTTTTTCCCCTGAGGTTGGATGGGACAAGAACTAGGAGTGAAAGGTGAGAAGTTTAAGGGGAACCTGAGGGAACTTCTTCACTCAGAGGGTTGTGAGAGTGTGGAACAAGCTGCCAGTGCGAATGGTGCCTGAGAGCTTGATTTCAATGTTTAAGAGAAGTTTGGACAGGTACATGGATAATAGTGATATGAAGGGCTATGGTCCCAGTGCAGGTTGATGGCAGTAGAAAGCTTAAATGGTTTGGCACAGAATAAATAGGCCAAAGTGCCTGTTTCTGTGCTGTGATTTCATCACCCACTAGATGAGCCGATGGGTGGGGGGGGGGGGGGGAGCTGTTTCTATGCAGTAGTGCTCTATGTCTCAATGACTCTATTATGCTATGCTTTGCCTATTTCAGTGCCTGTCTCAGTAACTCTTAAACATGCAAATTTCACCTGAATCCACCACTTTCTCCAGAGCGTTCCAAATATCAATCACTCTCCATGTAAAAATTTTACACTAGGATCCCCTTTAAACCCGCTACCTCTCGCCATAAACTACACCCTCTAGTTTTGATAAACTCCCATGGGAAAAGAAGTTCAAATTATCCAACCTATCGATGCCTCTCAACCTTATATACTTCAGTCAGTCAGGTCCATTGAACATGAATCAAGCTTAATCTTTACATGAAAGATGGCTTGATAGAGGAGTACAAGATGGTAAGAGGCATAGATTGAGTAGATAGCCAGAGACTTTACCCAGGCAGAAATAGCCAATCCAGGGGGACATAATGTTAAGATGATTAACCGCTATGTTACTCTGGTGCCTCTATCAAAGAGGAGAATGTTTCCTATATTGAGGTGGTCTAGGGCCAGAGGGCACAGCCTCAGAATAGTGGGACATCCATTTTGAACAAAGATGAGGAGGAATTTCTTTCCAGAGGACAGTGAATCTATGGAACTCATTGCCACAGTCGACTGCAGAGGTCAAATCATTGGGTATATTTAAAGCAGAGGTTGGTAGGTTCCTGATTAGTAAGGGTGTCAGAGGTTACAGGAAAAAGGCAGGAGAATAGGATTCAGAGGGATAATAAGTCAGCCATGGTGGAATAGCAGAGCAGACTCGATGGGCCAAATGGACTAGTTCTGCTCCTATATCTTATGGTCTTATGTTCTTATCAGAGTTGACTTGATAGAGGTGTACAAGATGATGAGAGGACAACCAGAGACTTTTCCCCAGGGCAGAAATGGCTCATAAGAGGGCATATTATTTTAAAAAGATTAAAGTGTAGGTGGGAAGTTCTTTTACACAGAGAGTTGTGAGTGGTAGATGCAGATACATTAGGGGGTTTTAAGAAACTCTTAGATAGGCACATAGATAACAGAAAAATGGAGGACTATGTGGGTAGAAAGGGTTAGGTTGATCTTAGGGTAGGTTAAAAGGTTGGCACAACATCAGGGGCCAAAGGGCCTGGACTGTGAGGTAATGTTCTATGTGCTATAATCTCACTTGGCTTCAGACATGAATGATCCTTCAACAAACCCACCATTTCCATAAATATTTGATGACTAGGTCTCTCCAGGCTCCATGGGCTACTTGTAGGAGCTCATCACACAAACCAGTACAGACATCTGTTTATTCTCAACACTGATCTTGCCTGCAGCCAAAACCATTGCTACAGGATATTGGAGGAAATTGTGCCTATAAAACGTATTCACGCCCCTTGGAAGTTTTCATGTTTTATTGTTTTACAACAGTGAATCACAGTGGGTTTAATTTGGCTTTTTTGACAATGTTCAACAGAGAAAGACTCTTCCGTGTCAAATTGAAAACAGATTTCAACAAAATGATCTAAATTAATTACAAATATAAATCACAAAATAATTGTTTGCATAAGTATTCACCCCTTTTTAATTGGTTTTGGAAGTCGTATTAGTTAATGGAGATCACCTGTGTGCAGTCGAGATGTTTCACTTGACTGTAGTCAAAATACACTGAGTGACTGCAAAAGTGAGGGAGGCCTCTCAGAGACCTGTGACAACTCTGGAGAAGTTACAAGCTTCAGTGGCTGAGATGGGAGAGATTGTGCATACAATTGTTGCCCGGGTGCTTCACCAGTCGCAGCTTTATGAGAGAGTGGCAAAGTGAAAGCCACTGTTGAAAAAAAACTCACATGAACTCTCAACTAGTTTGCCAGAATGCATGTGGGAGATTCTGAAGCCAGCTGGAGAAGGTTCTATGGTCCGATGAAACCAAAATATAGCTTTTTGATCATCAGACTAAGTGTTATGTTTGGCATAAGCCAAACACCACACATCATCAAAAATACACCATCCCTGCCGTGAAGCATGGTGGTGGCTGCATCGTGCTGTGGGGATGCTTCACTGCAGCAGACCCTGGAAGGCTTGTGAAGGTAGAGGGTAAAAAGAATGCAGCAAAATACAGGGAAATCCTGGAGGAAAACCTGATGCAGTCTGCAAGAGAACTGAGACTTGGGAGATTTGTTTTCCAGTAAGACAATGACCCCAAGCACAAAGCCAAAACTACACAGGAATAACTTCAAAACAACAAAATTAATGTCCTGGAGTGGCCAAGTCAGAGTCCAGACCTGAATCCAAATGAGAATTTATAGCTGGATTTGAAAAGGGCTGTTCACTCACGATCCCCATGCAATCTGAGAGAGCTTGAGCAGTTTCGTAAAGAAGAAAGGAGGGAAATGCAGTGTCCAGAAGTGCAATGCTGATAGAGACCTATCCACACAGACTCAAGGCTGTAATTGGTGCAAAGATGCATCTACTAAATACTGACTTGAAGGGGGTGACTACTTAGGCAATCAATTATTTTGTGTTTTATATTTGTAATTAATTTAGATCACTTTGTAGAGATCTGTTTTCACTTTGACATGAAAGATTCTTTTTCTGTTGATCGGTCTCAAAAAAGACAAATTAAATCCACTGTGATTCAATGTTGTAAGACAATAAAACCTGAAAACTTCAAAGGGGGATTGAATATTTTTTATAGACACTGTATATTAGTTTGGATATGCTTACCAACTGGCAGGTAAGCAGAGAGCAAAGATAATGAAGTTAGTTTCAATTGACAACCTGTAACCAGTGAGGTTTTGAAAAGACAAATTTGTCACAGGTACATTGAAACATACAGAGAAATGTGTATGTTATAACAGCAGACTGGGAGACTGTTTCGCTGAACACCTACGCTCTGTCTGCCAGAGAAAGCAGGATCTCCCAGTAGCCACACATTTTAATTCCACATCCCATTCCCATTCTGATATGTCTATCCATGGCCTCCTCTACTGTCAAGATGAAGCCACACTCAGGTTGGAGGAACAACACCTTATATACTGGCTAGGTAGCCTCCAACCTGATGGCATGAACATTGACTTCTCTAACTTCCGTTAATGCCCCTCCTTACCCCATCCCTGATATATTTAGCTTTGTTTTCCCCCTCTGTTTTTTACTCTCTTTCTGCCCATCACTCTGCCTGTTCTCCATCTCCCTCTGGTGCTTCCCTCCTCCTTTCTTTCTCCCTAGGCCTCCAGTCCCATGATCCTTTCCCTTCTCCAGCTCTGTATCCCTCTTGTCAATCACCTTTCCGGCTCTCAGCTCCATCCCACCCCCTCCAGTCTTCTATCATTTTGCATTTTCCCCTCCCCCTCCTACTTTCAAATCTCTTACTATCTTTCCTTTCAATTAGTCCTGACGAAGGGTCTCGGCCCGAAACGTCGACAGTGCTTCTCCCTATAGATGCTGCCCGGCCTGCTGTGTTCCATCAGCATTTTGTGTGTGTTGCAGAGAAATGTGTTGTTCGCCTCAATGACCAAAAGAGTATAAGGCTGAGCTGGGGGCAGCCCGCAAGTATCGTCATGCACCCAGCTCCAACATAGTGTGCCCACATCTTACTAACCCTAACCCATAAGTCTTTAGAATGGATTAGAGTTAGGGTTAGGGTGCTCCAGTTCCCCACGCATCCCCCTTCGCATTCCAAAGACATACGGGTTAGTAAGTTTATTATTCAGATGCGTGTAATTGGGCAGGGTGGGCTTGCTACTGTGCTGCATCTCTAAATAAAAAATGATAATGACATGTTAGTAAGTTGGAAAAGAAAGTTCAATTATATAGGATAAGTGTTCCGTTTTCTAAAACGACATCTTGATGCTTCCTCACACTCAGGAATAATTGTGCTGAACTCTGATAATAACAGCGAGTTCTGTCTGGCCTGTCGTTCATTGTTTTTATTGAGGACAGGCTGTCTACTGACATCAGAAAACCAACTTCTTCTACTGCAGTCCTCCCATGGGATCGAAGATGAGCTGTCAGGTTGTGAAAATGCACAGAACCGTCAATGAAGAGCACAGACCAGGAGTGAGAAATAAAAGAGCAAAGGCCAACCCTGACGGGAAACTAGGGAGCAAAAGGAAATGGATAAACCACTGCAGGCTTTAGTGGTTAAGCTGAGGTCGTAGCCTTAAAGTAAGAGACAGTGCAGAGACCTGACTGAAGTGTATTAGTTTATCAAGATAAACTTTATTCATAATTTTAAAATTATTTACAAGAATAAACCATGCAATGTCTTTTCACTGTTACTAAGATTGGCACAATGCTGTTAGAGCTCGGGTGTCTGAGTTCCAAGTTCAAATCTGGCGCCGTCCATAAGAAAGTTTACACGTTCTTCCTGTGACCGCATGGGTTTCTTCCAGGTGCTCCGGATTCCTCCCACATTCCAAAGACATCCGGTTAGTAGGTTAATTGGTCAATGTAAACTGTCCTGATTAGGCTAGTTTTAAATAGGTGGGTTGCTGAGCAGTAAGGCTCATTGGGCTGGAGGGGGCCTGTTACGTGTGGTGTCTCTAAATAAATCAATAAATAAAATTGGAAGAGTGCAGAGAAAATTTACAAGGATGTTGCCAGGAGTAGAGGACATGAGTTATAGGATAAGGTTGAATAGGTTAGCACCTTATTCACTAAAGCCTGGGAGAATGAGGGGAGATTTGATAGAGGTATACAAAATTACGAGGGATATAGATAGGCTGAATGCAACCTGGTCTTTTCCACTGAGGTTCAGTGAGTCTAAAACCAGAGGTAATGGGTTAAGGGTGAAAGGTGAAATGTTTAAGGGGAACATGAGGGGGAGCTTTTCACTCAGAGGGTGATGAGAGTGTGGAGCAAGCTACCAACGGAAGTGGTGGATGTGGGTTCAATTGCAACATTTAGGAGCAGCTTGGATAAGTACATGGATGGGAGGGGTGTGGAGGGCTGAGGCCCGGGTGGAAGTCTATGGAACTAGACAGAATAATAGTTTGGTACGCTACTACAGTAATTGCACGACTTCCTCACCCAACCCAGCCCCTTTCTGTCCTGTAGTGGAAGAGCCTTACATTGTGATCCTCCCCCACCGAGACTTTGTCATGGAAGTGTATGAAGATATGAGAGGCATAGACTGGGGAGAAGGCAGGAGGATGAGTTTGAGAGGGATAATAAGTCAGTCATGATGGAATGGCCAAGCAGACTCAATGGGCCAAATAGCCTAATTCTGCTCCTGTGTCTTATGGTCTTAGGATAAATCGTCAGAATCTTTCCCCCAGGATGGAAATGTGAATACTGGAGAGCAGAGATTTAAAGGGAGACAGGGTATGTTTAAAGAAATGAAACTGGTTGGAGGAGATACAATAACAACTTTTAAAAGACAGTTCAAAGTTCAATGTAAATTTATTATCGAAGTATGTAAACAATCTTGATATTCTTTTCCTTGTAAGCATCCACAGGAAAATAAGGAAATACAACAGAATCCGTGGAGAAAGCAACAAAGGTAGAATCCCTGAAAGTGAGTCGACAGGCCGTGGGTCAGTTCGGCATTCAGGAGAGTGAAGTTACCATGTCGGTCTGGGAGCCTGATGGTTGAAGAGTAAAGTCTGCTCCTGAACCTGGCGGCATGGGACTCAAGACCCCTGTACCTTCTGCCTGATAATAATAGCAGGAAGAGAAGGACACAGTCAGGCAGGTTAGGCTCAGGTGGGTAATCTTGGCTGTCACGGAATAGTGGGGCTGAACTCTGAATTCTTTTCCGCTCTTGGGCTTTGATGCTTTAATCTGGTTTGAAATTCATGCAAACAATGGCTGACCTTCATCCACTTCAAGGTGATGTACCTGCGTTTCTGATGGTCAAGATCGTCTAATCCTTCAGTAGATCGTAAAACCACTAGAACGTTTAGACGGTTTGAAAGTTTGCTTCTTAAAGGGAAATTACAGGTTGTGGATCACAGCAATCATAGTTCAGAAGAAGTATATCTGGTAGAGTGTCTAGTAGTTTTGTGAGCTGCCTACGATATGTTGCCAACAGCAACTTGATCAGGTTGGACAGGTACATGGGTTGGAAACATTTAGAAGGTTTGAGGCAAACACTGGCAAGTGGAATTAGCTGGATAACACACACAAAATACTGGAGGAACTCAACAGGTCAGGCTGCATCAACAGACAGAAATAAACATTTGATGTTTCGGGCCAAGATGCTTCATCTGGACTGGAAAAGAAGGGGCGACAGCACAGAATAAGAACATGGCGGGAGTGAAAGGGGTGATAGGGAAAGGCAAGTGAGGAGGGATGTTGGTAGGTGGGGGAAGGGTTTGAGCTGAGAAGCTGGTGATAGGTGGAAGAGGTAAGAGCTGAGGAAGAAGGAATCTGAGAGGAGAGAGTGGAGCATGGGAGAAAGGGAAGAAGTGGAACCAGAGGGAGATAAGGAAAAGAGAAGGGGTAAAAGGGGAATTCCACTGGTCTTTGGGCCAAAGGGCCTGTTTTCACACTCTATGGCTCCATAACGGTGTGCAGGAAAGTTTTTGCTTACACAGAGAGGGGTGGGTGCCTGTGATGTGTTGCCAAGGGTGATGGTTGAGCAGATACAATAGAGGTGTTTAAAGAGTTTTTAGGTGGATACATGAATATTCAGGGAGAGGGATTCTGATTCAGGTTTGTTTATTTATCACACGTACATGGAAGCATACAGGGAAATGTGTCATTTCTGTTAACAACCAACACAACCAAAGGATGTGCTGGGTCGCCACACATTCTGGCGCAAACATAGGATGTCTACGATACTCATCAGAACAACACACAACACAACAAGCAACAAAACAACAACAGCAAAACAGGCCTCACTCCTCCCTCCCTCCCACTTACATACACAGAATTCCAACCCAGGACAGGCCACCTCCATCTCCAGCGGACTCATGGATTCGCAGACACTGGGCATCTAAAGCAGATCTACAGAAACTCTCAGATCCAAGCTGCTGCAGGTTTCCAGAATTCAGAATCAGAATCAGGTTTAATATCACTGGCTAATGTCGTAAAATATGTTCCTCTGTTCTGCTGCACTCCTCAGTGCCCTTCACTATGCTGTGTAAGATCTACCCTGGTTGGTCATATCAAAGTGAAACACCTCACACTTGTTGGCATTGAATTCCGTCTGCCATTTTTCCAGCTGGTACGGACTCTACTGCAAGCTTTGATAGCCTTCCTCGCAGTCCACTACACCCGAAATCCTGGTGGAATCACAAATTTGCTGATCCAGTTTACTACATTATCATCCAAATCATTGATATACAGTAGATGATGAACAACAGGGGACCCAGCACTGATCGCTGTTGCACACCATCAGTCACAGGCCTCCAGTTGGAGAAACAACCCTCTACCACCACTCTCTGGCAACGGAACCTTCTTGACCAATCTACCTTACAGGACCTATTAAATGCCTTGCTAAATTCCATGTAGACAACATCCACTGCCTTGCCTTCACTAACTTTCGTGGTAACTTCCTTGAAAATCTCCGATTGGTTAGACACATCCTAGCCTGCATAAAGCCATACTGACTATCCCTAATCAGTCCCTGTCTATCCAAACACTTAAATATCCCATCCCTTAGAACACCTTCCAATAACTTTCACACTACTGATGTCAGGCTCACTGGCCTGTAGTTTCCTGGCTAATTCTTAGAGCCTTTCATAAACAGCTGAACAACATTAGCTATCCTCCAATCCTCCCACATTGCAGACGTGGCTAAGGATAATATAAATATCTCTGCTAGGCCCCCTGCCCCACAGGGTCCGAGAGGACATATTGTCATGCTCTGGGGACTTATCCACCCTAATTTGCCTCAAGACTGCAAATACCTCCCCCTCTGTAATCTGTATAGGGTCCACGACTTTGATGCTGCTTTGCCTCACTTCTACAGACTCTGCGTCCATCTCCCACATAAATACGAATGCAAAAAAATAAGTCTCCCCTTGAGGAGGATTAATTTGGGGGGAGTTAATTTGCTATGCTATGTAAGAGAGATGGGAAAGAGACGGAATGGAAGGGTCCACATGAGCTGGCATAGACTAGATGGAGTGAAAGGCCTCCATCTGTATTGGCACTGTTCTATGGATCCATTTCATAGGTTAGGGTGATCCTATAAAAATGCAATGATGTGACATGTCCTGATGAATGTTCTCGGTCTGATTTGTTCCTATCCATAGATGCTGCCTGACCTGCTGAGTCCCTCCAGTATTTTGTACGTGTGGTCAAGATAGGACTGTAAGACATAAGAGCAGAATTATGCCATTGAGCAAATCAAGTCTGCTCTGCCATTCCATCATGGCATAGATTCCCCAACTATAGGAAACATCCTCTGTTCCTCTCCACATCCACTCTATCTATGCTTTTCAATATCCGAGAGGTTTCAATGAGATCCAAACCCGCCCCCCCCCCCCCCCAATTCTTCTAAACCAGTGAGTTCAAGCCCAGAGCCACCAAATGCTCCTCATAAGTTAACACTTACATTCCTGGAATCATGCTCATGAACTTCCTCCTGACCTTCTCCAATGCCAATACATCCTTTCTTAGACAAGGGGCCCAAAACTTCTCACAATACTCCGAGCGCTGTCTGACCAATTCCTCATAAAGCTTTTGCATTATATCCTTGCTCCAGCAAGTGCAGGCCCAGGCCTCAATTTCCAGCATCTGCAGAATCCCTTATGCTTATGACATGAAAGGTCTGTGAATCTACTTTATACAGCATTGTTGAGAGAGGAATATTTTCAAGGAGATGAGAGAATTGTCAGGGAATCTTTAATATCCAGCAAGGAGAGTCTTGCAGCTTTATAGCCTTAAAGCATATAATTCATCCCACGTACAACTCTGATCACAGTTCTGCTGTTAGTTCATGAAGAATTTTTAATAAATGCATTATTGATATGTTGAAATATTCATGAAAGATGTGGTGCTGACTGAATCAAAGTACCCACAGTGAGAACAAGAGAAAAACAGAATTCAGAGTCATTTTCCTCCAATGACAGATCTGTCCCACAAGAGTTAAACAGCTTGCATGCACGCTCTCTAACGCTCAGGAGATGGATGGCAGTGAAGTAGATAAAACTCCTGTGGGGTTTGACAGTGTACAGGATCTGAAACAGCTGATGAAAGTTGTAAACTCTGCCAGCTCCATCATGGGCAGCACTAGCCTCCCAAGCATCCCATGGACCATTCTAACTGGTTTCCATCACTGTCTGGTACGGAGGGGCCACTGCACAGGAGCAGAAAAAGCTGCAGAAAGTATTCTCCATTGGTTGGGTCAACCAGACATGCTGTGTCCCAGCTATCTACGTGATGTGCAAATCAGTATGCAAGCTAAGGCAGTACGATATGGAGAACAAGCTGATGATTGTGTATCAGGCTCCCCCTCTCCACAGCCGATGAATCCAAAGAAACAGCAGAGAATGATACAGTTTGGCAGCAGTGGCATCGCAGGAGTTGCCAGTCCATGTTGAGCTCAACATACGACTGCCTTAGAGACTCCTGCTCCACATTTTTTCTCTCAGGATTCACTCCAAAGCCTTCCACATGAGTGAGTGTAGCCGCAAGGCAGTGGAAGTTTGAGATCAGAGTTTTCATTCTCCTAGATGAGATGCCAACCACGGCTAACAAGTCCCATCTGCTCAAAACAGCTGGGTTTAAGGTGCCAGTAACCCACCTTTGCCCTTCTCCTGTCAGTAGAAACAGTTCCACTGGGCTTAGTATTAAGCCACATATGAAGACTAGGTGCTGGACTTGATTGCCAGAGGCTATTTGAGACATATGCCATTGGGAGCATTTAATAGGTGGTGGCACCCCATACCAGATGGTGATGCAACCAGTTAGAATGCTCTCCATGGTATATTTGTAGAAATTTGTTAAGAGTCTTTGGTGACATACCAAATCTCTTCAAACACCTAATGAAACATAACCACTGCTGTGCCTTCTTTGTAATTGCACTAATATGCTGGGCCCAGGATAGATCCTCAGAGATGTTGACATCCAAGAACTTGAAACTGCCCACCCTTTCCACCGGAGATCCTTCGATGAGGACTGGTGTGCTCCTTCAACTTCTCCTTCCTGAAGCCCATAATCAATCCCTTTGTCCTGACTAACACCTTGTGCACAGATGTTAGTATTGTGTACGGAATGGAAATAACATCTCCTCCTTGCTGCCAGCATTGATTGTCAGCAAGGAGGAGATGTTATTTCCATTCCGTACACACTGTGGTTTCCCAGTGAGGAAGTCAAGGATCCAGTTGCAGAGGGAGGTACAAATAACCAGGTTTTGAGCTTTTTGATTAGAACTGAGGGTATGACTGTGTTGGATACTGAGCTGTAATCAATAAACAGCAGCCCGATCTAAGTATTACTATTGTCCAGGTGATCCAAGGCTGAGTGGAGAGCCAATAAGATTTCATCTATTGTGACAACAGACAAATTGCAATGGGTCCAGGGTCCGGTCAATTCCATTTGCTGGCTGTAAGAAGTTTGCAAGTTCTCCCCGTGACTGTGTGGTTTTCCTCCGGGTTCTCCAGTTTCTTTCCACATTCCGAAGATGTACAGGTTAGGGTTAGTAAATTGTGGACACACTACACTGACACTGGAAGCATGGTGACAGTTGCAGGCCGCCCCAGCACATCCTCGGACTGGGTTGGTCATTGACACAAACGATGCATTTCACAATGTGCTTCAATGTACGTGTAACAAATAAAGTGAATCTTATCTTAAAAATCTTAAATTGTATGTAACACGTTGTAAGGTTTCACTGCTAATGTAACAGCTTCTCTGTGATGTTCCACTGCTGAGGTAATGGTTTCTCTGTAGCAGCAATGTTTGGGTTATGACTAGAGATAACGGGGCATGTTAGCCAATAAGCAGGATGTTGTTCTTTCTTGTGTTTCTGGGAGCTGGGAATTCGTGGCCTTTTGCCAGGGAGAGATGAGGAGAGAAGACACAAATGGAGAGAGTTGGTAGACCGCTGGACACAGTGGACTTGGAGCGAGGGTCCGAAGGTCAGCGACAATCGGAGGAGGTCGATGGTAGACGACCGGCTTATCAGTGAGCTCCAACCTTGCGCAATAGACTGTTTCATGAGAATGGGCCCTTTTTCTGTTTTTTTCTTTACTAACCATATAGTCAAATTAAGAATTATAAAGCTCAACTGCTTAATCAAATATTGTGCACTGTTTGTTATTTTGTGGTACTGATTTGTAACAGAGGACACATCACGCAGCATCCACCCAAATGAGATTTCTCAAGATTGGCTGGGCTGAGGGCTATCATCCCCTATATTAAGCTGCTAGCCGAGGTGAGAGTTGCACGTACAGCCTCTATGAAGGTGATGATGAAGAAGATTATCACAATCCAATTAGTCAGCAGAGTCTGAGGGATTATTACCTGTTAGGAAATCATAGTCTTTGACAGGCACAAAGCCTAATAACCAGAACAGACTCCAAACCAATAAGGAGTAATAACAACAGTGGGATTGGCCTGGATTTATCCACCACTTTTTAATAACTTCCATTGAAATGTGCTGATATTATTTTTAAGTTTGATGTATCACTATCACTTAATATTGCTGCACCCACAATGGCGAAGATTATTAGGGTCCTAATGTCCAACTGGTGCCCTGGAACAAACAGGAAGATATATAAAACAAGATCAGAAAATTTGTAGATGACACCCACATCATCTTGGGGATGTAATGGATAGTGAGGAAGACCATCAAAGCTTGCAGCAGGATCTGAACCAGCTGGAAAAATGGGGTGAAAACACGGATGGAATTTAATGCAGACAAGTGTGAGGTGTTACACTTTAGGAGGACAAACCAGTGAACAGTTGGACTCTGAGGAGTGTGATTGAACGGAGGCACCTGGGAATACAAAACCATCATTCCTTGAAGGTGGTGGTGTCACAGGTAGATAGGGTTCAAAAGAAAGTTTTTGACACATTGGCCTTCGTAAACCAGAGTACTGAGTGCAAGAGTTGGGATGTATTGTGTGCTGTTCAGCTCCAGCAAACTGATTCTAATCTCTATTCTCCGTGTAGAGTTCTGATCACCTACCTCTGCTTTCTGTGTGGAGTTCCCATCACCTACCTCTGCTCTCCGTGTGGAGTTCCCATCACCTACCTCGTCTCTCTTTGTGGAGTTCCCATCACCTACCTCGTCTCTCTTTGTGGAGTTCCCATCACCTACCTCTGCTCTCCGCATGGAGTTCCCATCACCTACCTCTGCTCTCCGTGTGGAGTTCCCATCACCTACCTCTGCTCTCCATGTGGAGTTCCCATCACCTACCTCTGCTCTCCGTGTGGAATTCCCATCACCTACCTCTGCTCTCCGTGTGAAGTTCTCATCCCCTACCTACAGGAAAATATCTCAATCAGATTGAAAGAGTGCGGTGAAAATGTAGAAGGACATTGCCAAGACATAAGGCCCTGAGTTACAGGGAAGTTCGGATAGGTTAGGGTTTTACTCCCTGGAGTGTAGGAGAAGGAGGGGAGATTTGATAGAGGTGTACAAAATCATTGAGAGGTATAGATAAGCCAAATACAAGCAGGCATTTTCCCTTCAGGTTGGGTGAACTGGTGGTCATGGGTTAAGAGGAAATGTTTAAGAGAAACCTGAGGAAGAGCCTCTTCACTCAGAGGGTGGTGAGCTGCCAGAGGAAGTGGTGGGTCTGAGTTCTTCTGCAACATTTAAGATAAGTTTATATAACTATATGGATGGGAGGGGTATGAAGGGCTATGGACCAGGTGCAGGCCAATGGGACCTGGCAGAATAACAGCTCAGCATAGACTTGATGGGCCAAAGGGCCTGTTTCTGTGCTGTAGTGCTCCATGACTAAAAGACAATACAAGATGTTGGTTTTTTACACCTAAAGATTTCTTTTGGTGGGGTGTGGTGATCTTGAGCTTTGATCATTGGAAGTTTCCAAAGAGAAAGTTCAAAGAACATTTATCATCAAAATACATATGTGTCACCATAAGCAACCTGAGATTCATTTTCTTGTAGGCACATTCAATAAATCTGTAGAATGATATCCAGAACAGAATCAATGAAAGACCACACCGACTAGAGTGCAGAAGACAACAAACTGTGCAAAAACAAAAAGAAATAATAATAATAATAATAATAACAACAATAAATAAGCAAAAAATATCGAGAACATGAAATGAAGAGTCCTTGAAAGTAAGTCCATTGGTTGTGGGAACAGTTCAGTGATGGGGCAAGTAAAGTTGAGTGAAGTTATCCCCTTTGGTTCAAGAGCCTGATGGTTGAGGGGTAATAACTGTTCCTGAATCTGGTGGTGTGGGTCCTGAGGCTCCTGTACCTCCTTCCTGGTGACAGCAGTGAGAAAAGCGCATTGGTGGTGGTGGGGATCCCTGATGACGGATGCTGCTTTCCTGCGACAGCATTTCATGGAGATGTGCTCAATGGTTGAGAGGACTTTACTCATAATGGACTGGGATGTATCTGCTATTTTCCACTCGAGAGCATTGATGTTTCTATCCTGGGCTTTGATGCAACCAGTGTGATATTGCAGTTCATGAAATACGGCAATGCAGAGCCACTCACAGGCTCACAAAAAAAATCAGAATCACTGACACATGACATGAAATTTGTTGTTTTGCGTCAGCAGTACAGCACAGACAAAAAATTACTATAATCTCTCAAAAAATAAATAAATAGCACAAAGAATATGGAATAATGAGGTAGTGTTGATGGATTGCGTCTGAATGCAATGCAGACAATAATCACCACTAACCTGGAACGTGCTCAGAGGAGAGAGACAGGGAAGTACATCAATCACTATAGGGCATGGGTTTAAATCAACTGTCTGCATTAAAGAGGATGTGCAAAAGCAGGAATATTCCACCCACAGTAACACACACAAAATACTGGAGGAACTCAGCAGATCAGGCCACATCTGTGGAAATGAGTAAACAGTCGACATTTCGGTCTGAGATCCTTCATCAGGACTGGAAAGGAAGGGGGAAGAAGCCAGAATAAGAAGGTAGGGGAAGGGGAAGAAGGACAAGCTAGAAGGTGATTGGTGAAGCCAGGTGGGTGTGGGGAGAGGGGATGAAGTAGGAAGCTGGGAAGTGATAGGTGGAAAAGGCAATGGGCTGAAGAAGAAGGCATCTGATAGGAGAGGAAAGTGGACCATGGGAGAGAGGGAAAGTTGAGGGTGGTGATAGGTAGGTGAGGAGAGGAGAAGGGGTGAGAGTGGAGCCAGAAGGTGGAATGGAAACTGAGAGAAGGGGAGAAGTTGGAGAAATAGATGTTCATGCTGTCAGGTTGGAGGCCACTGTACACTGTAAACTTCACTCTGCATTTTTCTTAATTTTATTTTATTTAGACATACAGCACAGACAGGCCTTCCAGTCCAACGAACCACACCACCAGCAACCCAACCACTTAACCCCAATCCAATCACAGAATGTGCCAACGTTTCAGGTCAAGACCCTTCATCAGGACTAGAAGAAGACAGTAAGAGAAAGGGAGGGAAGATGGACACCAGAGGGAGATGATAAGCAGATGAGGAGAAGAGAAGGTGTAAGAGGGGAACCAGAATGGGGAGTTGAAAAAGAGGGAAGGGGGAGGGAGATCAAAATGATCAGAGTTGGAGAAATTAATATTCATGCTGTCAGGTTGGAGGCTACCCAGACGAGATATGAAGTGTTCCTCTTCCATCTCGTGTTCTATTCCACGGAGCGAACAGTCAGCCCTTGAACTCACTACATGAAGGAACGAGGCTTGTTTCCACTGTTCCTTTGTTGCCTGTTGCGTCTGTGTTGTTCTGCCGAGCATCATGGGCATAGTATGTTGGTGCTGGAACGTGTGGGAACAGTTGTGGGCTGCCCCAGCACATCCTTAGTTTGTGTTGGCTGTTAACCCAAACAATGCACTTCACTGGAAATTTCAATGTAAATAAACTTGAATCTTGAGTGGGAGGAGCTAAAGATGGTGCCAGAGATTTTTGCAGACCTGGACGATTTCTTCCAGTTCATCTGCAAAACAGTTTAATTTCCTCTCTTTTAACGTCTTTTCTTTCCTTTTCAAGGCGGCTGGGGTTCTGTCGGAGTCCACGATGTACAGCTGCACTCAAACAGCGGTTCTTCGCGGCAGTGGGTTCTCTCTCTCAGAGCTTGACGAGCAGCCTAGTGCTTTCAATATCCTGCGGACTGTTGGGATGCAGCCCTCTGGACAACCTGTTTCCTTGCCGGGTGTCACCAACAGACGCTGCGGGAAACTGAAACATCTACACAGCAAGGTGCACTGCTGTTGAAATAAGTAGCGCTGCAGATCGTAACATCGAAAAAGCAAGCTGTTACTCTCCACGCTCGCTGTGGCAGGAGCAATACCCCTCTCTCTCCATAGTTAATGAGAGAGACAGCCTGTCTGAAGTGTTGGGATGGACGGTAGTTTTTGATGGACTCTAGGAGGGGCTTTGCTGATGTTTGCACGGTGGGTGGTGGTGTTTGATGCTTTTGCTGGAGAAAGCAGAGGGAGGGGGAGAGTTGATGCTTTCACTGATGCTGGTGTGTGAGGGGAAAGGGAGACCTTGGGGTTCTAATGGTTTCTGTCATTCATTCTTTGGGGGTTTTTTCTTCTGTTTGACGGTTGTCTGCGAAGAGTAAGGGTTTCAGGTTGCATACTGTACACATTCTCAGATATTAAATCGAACTAGCGAACTGCCCCTAAGCTGAAAGGCTCACAAGCTCACTTTAGTATGTATAGAAGAGTCAATCTGATTAGTGGATCCAGCGTGGACCAAGGCAAGGACAACAGAAGTCCTTTTAATAAATGTGATGGATTCCGTGGGCATCGTTACTTTGTATTGTATTGGAATGGATTTACTATTAGTACATGGATAACTTCACTCACCTCAACACTGATCCCACAACCTATGGACTCACTTTCAAAGACTCTTCATCTCATGATCTTGATATTTAGTGTTTCTTTATTTATAATTTTGTATTTACATTGTTTGTTGCCTTTTGCACACTGGTTGTTCCTGTTGGGTGAGGTCTTTCATTGATTCTATTGTGTTTCTTGGATTTACTGTGGATGCCCGCAAGAAAACAAATCTCAAGGTGCATATGGAGATATAACCATATAACCATATAACAATCACAGCACGGAAACAGGCCATTCCGGCCCTCTTAGTCCGTGCCAAACTCTTAATCTCACCTAGTCCCACCTACCCACACTCAGCCCATAACCCTCCACTCCTTTCCTGTCCATATACCTATCCAATTTTACCTTAAATGACACAACTGAACTGGCCTCTACTACTTCTACAGGAAGCTCATTCCACACAGCTATCACTCTCTGAGTAAAGAAATACCCCCTCATGTTTCCCTTAAACTTTTGCCCCCTAACTCTCAAATCATGTCCTCTCGTTTGAATCTCCCCTACTCTCAATGGAAACAGCCTATTCACGTCAACTCTATCTATCCCTCTCAAAATTTTAAATACCTCGATCAAATCCCCCCTCAACCTTCTACGCTCCAATGAATAGAGACCTAACTTGTTCAACCTTTCTCTGTAACTTAAGTGCTGAAACCCAGGTAACATCCTAGTAAATCGTCTCTGCACTCTCTCTAATTCATTGATATCGTTCCTATAATTCGGTGACCAGAACTGTACACAATATTCCAAATTTGGCCTTACCAATGCCTTGTACAATTTTAACATTACATCCCAACTTCTGTACTCAATGCTCTGATTTATAAAGGCCAGCGTTCCAAAAGCCTTCTTCACCACCCTATCTACATGAGACTCCACCTTCAAGGAACTATGCACTGTTATTCCTAGATCTCTCTGTTCCACTGCATTCCTCAATGCCCTACCATTTACCCTGTATGTTCTATTTGGATTATTCCTGCCAAAATGTAGAACCTCACACTTCTCAGCATTAAACTCCATCTGCCAACGTTCAGCCCATTCTTCTAACCGGCATAAATCTCCCTGCAAGCTTTGAAAACCCACCTCATTATCCACAACACCTCCTACCTTAGTATCATTGGCATACTTACTAATCCAATTTACCACCCCATCATCCAGATCATTTATGTATATTACAAACAACATTGGGCCCAAAACAGATCCCTGAGGCACCCCGCTAGTCACCGGCCTCCATCCCGATAAACAATTATCCACTACTACTCTCTGGCATCTCCCATCTAGCCACTGTTGAATCCATTTTATTACTCCAGCATTAATACCTAATGACTGAACCTTCTTAACTAACCTTCCATGTAGAACTTTGTCAAAGGCCTTGCTGAAGTCCATATAGACTACATCCACTGCCTTACCCTCGTCAACATTCCTCGTAACTTCTTCAAAAAATTCAATAAGGTTTGTCAAACATTACCTTCCATGCACAAATCCATGCTGGCTACTCCTAATCAGATCCTGTCTATCCAGATAATTATAAATACTATCTCTAAGAATACTTTCCATTAATTTACCCACCACTGATGTCAAACTGACAGGTCTATAATTGCCAAGCTTACTTCTAGAACCCTTTTTAAACAATGGAACCACATGAGCAATACGCCAATCCTCCGGCACAATCCCCGTTTCTAATGACATCTGAAAGATCTCCGTCAGAGCTCCTGCTATCTCTACACAAACTTCCCTCAAGGTCCTGGGGAATATCCTGTCAGGATCCGGAGATTTATCCACTTTTAAATTTCTTAAAAGCGTCAGTACTTCCACCTCTTTAATTGTCATAGGTTCCATAACTTCCTTACTTGTTTCCCACACCTTACCCAATTCAATATCCTTCTCCTTAGTGAATACTGAAGAGAAGAAATCGTTCAAAATCTCTCCCATCTCCCTCGGCTCCACACATAGCTGACCACCCTGATTCTCTAATGGAGAATCTCTGCATATATACAGAGGTGCTATATAGTTTGTGAACCCTGTAGAGTTTTCTCTAATTCTGTGTAAGTATGACCTAGAATGTGATCATATCTTCAGGTAAGTCCTAAAGCTAGATATAGAGAACCCAATTAAATAAGTAATACAAAAAACATTATACTTGTTCATTTATTTATTAAGAAAAATTATCCAATATTACATGTATTTATGGGAAAAATTATGTGAACCTTTGCTTTCAGTAACTGGTGTGACCCCCTTGTACAGCAACTACTTCAACCAAACACTTCCAGTAACTGTTGGTCAGTCCTGCACATCAGCTTGGAGGAATTTTAGGCCATTCCTCCTTACAAAACTGCTTCAACTCCGGGGTGTTGGTGGGCTTCCTTGTATGAACTGCTTGCTTCAGGTCCTTCCACAACATTTCTATAGGAGTAAGGTCAGGACTTTGACTCTGCCATTCCAAAACACGATTTTAAAAAAATAATTCTGTAATTGATTTACTCTTGTTTTTTGGATCATTGACTTGTTCCATTATCCAACTTCTATTAAGCTCCAGGTGACAGACATTCTCCTATAAAATGTCTTGATACAATTTTGAATTTGTTATTCCCTCAACAATTGCAAGCTGTCCAGGCCCTGAGGCAGCAAAGCAGCCCCAAACGACGATGCCCCTTCCACCACGCTTCACAGTTGGGGTGAGGTTTTGGTGTTGGTGTGAAGTGCCCTTTTTCCTCCAAACAGGAATGTGCATTTCTGGCAAAAAGTTCAACTTTTTTCTCATCTGCCCACAGAACATTGTCCCAGAAGCGTTGTAGAACATCTGGGTGGTCTTTTGCAAACTTGAAATGTGCAGCAATGTTCTGTTGGAGAGCAGTGGTTTCCTCCGTGCAGCCCTTCCATGAACACCATTCGTATTCAGTGTTTTTCTTATAGTGGACACATGGACAGAGACTTTAACAAGTCCTAGAGATTTCTGCAGGTCTTTTTGCTGTTACCCTTGTGTTCTTTTTCTCCTCCTTCAGCAATGCACATTGTAATCTTGGTGTGATCTTTGCATGACGCCCACTCCAAAGGAGAGTAGCAACAGTACTGAATTTCCTCCATTTGTAGACAATTTTTCTGACTGATGAACACTCAGGTCTTTAGGAATACTTTTGTAGCCTTTTCCAGCTTCATGCATCTCTACAATTCTTCTTCTAAGGTCCTCTGAAAGCTGTTTTGATCGAGACATGGTGCACATAAACAGATCTTTCTTGAGAAGACCAGGCTCTGTCAGTAACCTGACTTTGTGTGTCTTTTTTACAGGGCAAGGGCACCTCTCCAACCCACACCTCCAATCTCATCTCATTGATTGGAACACCTGACTCCAAATAGCTTTTGTAGAAGGCATTACCCCAGAGGGTCACATACTTTTTCCAAGCAATACATGTAATATTGGATCATTTTTCTCAATAAATAAATGAACAAGTATAACGTTTTTGGACTTTTTAAAAACTGGGTTCTCTTTACCTAGTTTTAGGATTTACCTGAAGATATGATCACATTTTAAGTCATATTTATGCAGAACTAGAGAAAATTCTACAAGGTTCACAAAATTTCCAGCACCATTGTATGTACTTTGATTGAAAAAAACTTACATTAACTTTGGCATTCATTTCTGGAGGTATAGAATATAAGAGCAGGGATGTGATGTTGAGACTCTATAAAGCACTCGTGAGACCACACTTGGAGTACTGTGTGCAGTTTTGGGCTCCTTATTTTAGAAAGGATGTACTGACATTGGAGAGGGTTCAGAGAAGATTGATGAGAATGATTCCAGGAATGAAAGGGTTACTGTATGAGGAACGTCTGGCAGCTCTTGGGCTGTATTCCCTGGAGTTCAGGCGAATGAGGGGGGAATATCATAGAAACATTGCGAATGTTAAAGGGCCTGAACAGATTAGATATGGTAAAGTTATTTCCCATGGTAAGGGATTCTAGGACAAGAGGACACGACTTCAGGATTGAGGGGCATCCTTTTAGAACAGAGATGCGGAGAAATTACCTTAATCAGAGAGTGGTAAATCTGTGGAATTTGTTGCCATGAGTGGCTGTAAAGGCAAAGCCATTGGGTGTACTTAAGATAGAGATAGATAGGTTATTGATTAGCCAGGGCATCAAAGGGTATGGGGTGAAAGCAGGGGAGTGGGGATGACTGGAAGAATTGGATCAGCCCATGATTGAATGGCAGAGTAGACTCGATGGGCCAAATGGCCTACTTCTGCTCCTATATCTTATGGTCTTATGTTCCAAGATACAGTGAAAAGTTTGTCTTGCACACTGTTCATACGGATCAGATCATTACACAGTGCATTGAGGTAAACCAAGGTAAAACAATAACAGAATGCAGAATAAAGTGTAACAGCTGCAGAGAAAGTGCAGTCAGTTTCCCCTGTGTCACTACAATGCTGATGCTTTCCCCAGCTGGCCGATGCACATCTACGCTCACATGTTTCTACAGATGCACAGCAGAGAGCATCCGAACAAGCTGTATCACTGTATTGCACAGAAGCCACACGGTGACAACAGGAACACAGGACAGAAACTACAATGTGACACAGGAACACGGTACAGAAACTACACTGTGACACAGGAACACGGTACAGAAACTACACTGTGGCACAGGAACACGGTACAGAAACTACACTGTGACACAGGAATACGGGACAGAAACTACACTGTGACACAGGAACACGGGACAGAAACTACACTGTGACACAGGAACACGGTACAGAAACTACACTGTGGCGACAGAAACACGGTACAGAAACTACACTGTGGCATAGGAACATGGGACAGAAACTACACTGTGGCATAGGAACATGGGACAGAAACTACACTGTGACACAGGAACACGGTACAGAAACTACACGGTGACACAGGAACACGGGACAGAAACTACACTGTGGCATAGGAACACGGTACAGAAACTACACTGTGACACAGGGATACGGTACAGTCAGTTTCCCCTGTGTCACTACAATGCTGATGCTTTCCCCAGCTGGCCGATGCACATCTACGCTCACATGTTTCTACAGATGCACAGCAGAGAGCATCCGAACAAGCTGTATCACTGTATTGCACAGAAGCCACACGGTGACAACAGGAACACGGTACAGAAACTACACTGTGGCATAGGAACACGGTACAGAAACTACACTGTGGCACAGGAACACAGGACAGAAACTACACTGTGGCGACAGAAACACGGGACATAAACTATACTGTGACACAGGAACACGGGACAGAAACTACACTGTGGCGACAGAAACACGGGACATAAACTACACTGTGGCACAGGAACACGGGACAGAAACTACACTGTGGCGACAGAAACATGGGACATAAACTACACTGTGGCACAGGAACACGGTACAGAAACTACACTGTGACACAGGAACACGGTACAGAAACTACACTGTGGCACAGGAACACGGGACAGAAACTACACTGTGACACAGAAACACGGTTCAGAAACTACACTGTGACACAGGAACACGGTACAGAAACTACACTGTGACACAGGAACACGGTACAGAAACTACACTGTGGCATAGGAACACGGTACAGAAACTACACTGTGACACAGGGATACGGTACAGAAACTACACTGTGACACAGGAACATGGGACAGGGGGAGTCTGATAAGAGAGGACAGAAGGCCTTGGAAGAAAGGGAAGGGGGAGGAGCACCAGCGGGAGGTGCTGGGCAGGTAAGGGGATAAGGTGAGAGAGCGAAATGGGAATGGGAAATGTTGAGTGGGGGCATTACTGAAAGTTTGAGAAATCAATGCTCATGTCATCAGGTTGGAGGCTACCCAGACAGAATATAAGGTGTTACTCCTCCAACCTGAGTATGTCCTCAGAGGCCATGGTCTGACATGTCGGATTGGGAGTGGCCACTGGGAGATCCCACTATTTCCGGTGGACGGAGTGTAAGAGCTCGGCGAGGCGGTCTCCCAATCTTCGTCAGGTCTCACCGATATACAGAAGGCCACACCAGCAACACTGGGTGCAGTGGATGATTCCAACAGACTCACAGACCGCACCTGGAAGGACTGTTTAGGGCCTTGGATGGTAGTGAGGGAGGAGGTGTAGGGGCAGGTGTAGCACTTGTTTTGCTTTGTAAGTATGTGTTAGGAGGGAGATCAGCGGGGAGGGACGAATGGACAAGGAGTTGCATAGGGAGCGATCCCTGTGGAAAGCACAAAGTGGGGGGAGAGGGAAAGATGTGCTTGGTGGTGGGATCCTGTTGGAGATGGCAGAAGTTACAGAGAATTATGGGCTGGATACGGAGGCTGGTGGGGTGGTAGGTGAGGACAAGGGAAACCCTATCCCTGGTGGGGTGGCAGGAGGATGGGGTGAGAGCAGACCCACCCTGCCCATGGACTGTTTGTCCCACTCCCATCAGGGACGAGGCTACATAGCATCCACACCAGGACCACCAGACTCAAAAACAGTTACTTTCCCCAAGCAGTGAGGCTGATCAACACGTCCACTCACTAACCCACCCAAGCAGTCGATGTTTAGAAATGAGACCCTTCGTCGGGACTGGAAAGAAGCCAATATAAGATTATGAGGGGAGGAGAAGGACAAGCTGGTAGGTGATTGGTGAGACCAGGTGAGGGGGAATGTAAGTGGTGGGGAGGGGAGATGAAGTAAGAAGCTGGGAGGTGATTGGTGAGACCAGGTGAGGGGGAATGTAAGTGGTGGGGAGGGGAGATGAAGTAAGAAGCTGGGAGGTGATTGGTGAGACCAGGTGAGGGGGAATGTAAGTGGTGGGGAGGGGAGATGAAGTAAGAAGCTGGGAGGTGATTGGTGAGACCAGGTGAGGGGGAATGTAAGTGGTGGGGAGGGGAGATGAAGTAAGAAGCTGGGAGGTGATAAGCAGAAAAGGAAAAGGGCTGAAGAAGAAGAAATCTGATAAGAGAGGAGAGTGGACCATAGGTGAAAGGGAAGGAGGGACCCAGTGGGGAGGTGATGGGCAGGTAGGAAGAAGAGAAGGGGTGAGACAGTAACCAGAATGGAGAATGGGAAAAGGGAGGGAAGGGGAAGGGGGAGAAATTACTGGATGTTGAAGGGAAATTGATGATCATGCTGTCAGGTTGAAGGCCACTCAGATGAAAAATGAGTTGTCCTCAAACTTGAGGGTGGTCTCATCATGGCAATAGAGGAGGACATGCACTGACATGCGGGAACAGGTATGGGAAGTTGAATAACGAGGTGGTCTTCATGGGTTCACAGATCAGTCAGAAATCTGAAGGTGCTGGGAGTAGGAGCTGTTGACAGTGGGTCATCGGGCTGCTGTAGCTCCCCCAGTGGTAGGAACGAGAATCTCCTGTACCTCCTCCCCCCCCAGTGGTAGTAACGAGAAGCTCCTGTACCTCCCCCCCAGTGGTAGTAACGAGAAGCTCCTGTACCTCCCCCCCAGTGGTAGGAACGAGAAGCTCCTGTATCTCCCCCCCAGTGGTAGGAACGAGAATCTCCTGTACCTCCCCCCCAGTGGTAGGAACGAGAAGCTCCTGTACCTCCCCCCCAGTGGTAGGAATGAGAATCTCCTGTACCACCCCCCCAGTGGTAGGAACGAGAAGCTCCTGTATCTCCCCCCCAGTGGTAGGAACGAGAATCTCCTGTACCTCCCCCCCAGTGGTAGGAACGAGAATCTCCTGTACCTCCTCCCCCCCAGTGGTAGGAACGAGAATCTCCTGTACCTCCCCCCCCAGTGGTAGGAACGAGAATCTCCTGTACCTCCTCCCCCCCCAGTGGTAGTAACGAGAAGCTCCTGTACCTTCTCCCCCCCCAGTGGTAGGAACGAGAAGCTCCTGTACCTCCTCCCCCCCAGTGGTAGGAACGAGAATCTCCTGTACCTCCCCCCCAGTGGTAGGAACGAGAATCTCCTGTACCACCCCCCCCAGTGGTAGTAACGAGAAGCTCCTGTACCTCCCCCCCAGTGGTAGGAACGAGAATCTCCTGTACCTCCCCCCCAGTGGTAGGAACGAGAATCTCCTGTACCTCCCCCCCAGTGGTAGGAACGAGAATCTCCTGTACCTCCTCCCCAGTGGTAGGAACGAGAATCTCCTGTACCTCCCCCCCAGTGGTAGGAACGAGAATCTCCTGTACCTCCTCCCCCCCCAGTGGTAGGAACGAGAATCTCCTGTACCTCCCCCCCAGTGGTAGGAACGAGAATCTCCTGTACCTTCTCCCCAGTGGTAGGAACGAGAATCTCCTGTACCTTCTCCCCAGTGGTAGGAACGAGAATCTCCTGTACCTTCTCCCCAGTGGTAGGAACGAGAAGCTCCTGTACCTCCTCCCCCCCCCAGTGGTAGGAACGAGAAGCTCCTGTACCTCCCCCCCCAGTGGTAGGAACGAGAAGCTCCTGTACCTCCTCCCCCCCAGTGGTAGGAACGAGAATCTCCTGTACCTTCTCCCCAGTGGTAGGAACGAGAAGCTCCTGTACCTCCTCCCCCCCCCAGTGGTAGGAACGAGAATCTCCTGTACCTCCCCCCCCAGTGGTAGGAACGAGAAGCTCCTGTACCTCCTCCCCCCCAGTGGTAGGAACGAGAATCTCCTGTACCTCCCCCCCCAGTGGTAGGAACGAGAATCTCCTGTACCTCCTCCCCCCCCCAGTGGTAGGAACGAGAATCTCCTGTACCTCCTCCCCCAGTGGTAGGAACGAGAATCTCCTGTACCTCCTCCCCCCCCGGTGGTAGGAACGAGAAGCTCCTGTACCTCCCCCCCCAGTGGTAGGAACGAGAATCTCCTGTACCTCCCCCCCCCAGTGGTAGTAACGAGAAGCTCCTGTACCTCCTCCCCCAGTGGTAGGAACGAGAATCTCCTGTACCTCCCCCCCCAGTGGTAGGAACGAGAAGCTCCTGTACCTCCCCCCCAGTGGTAGGAACGAGAATCTCCTGTACCTTCTCCCCAGTGGTAGGAACGAGAATCTCCTGTACCTTCTCCCCAGTGGTAGGAACGAGAATCTCCTGTACCTCCCCCCCAGTGGTAGGAACGAGAAGCTCCTGTATCTCCCCCCCAGTGGTAGGAACGAGAATCTCCTGTACCTCCCCCCCAGTGGTAGGAACGAGAATCTCCTGTACCTCCTCCCCCCCCAGTGGTAGGAACGAGAATCTCCTGTACCTCCTCCCCCCCCAGTGGTAGGAACGAGAATCTCCTGTACCTCCCCCCCAGTGGTAGGAACGAGAATCTCCTGTACCTCCTCCCCCCCCAGTGGTAGGAACGAGAATCTCCTGTACCTCCTCCCCAGTGGTAGGAACGAGAATCTCCTGTACCTCCCCCCCAGTGGTAGGAACGAGAATCTCCTGTACCTTCTCCCCAGTGGTAGGAACGAGAATCTCCTGTACCTCCCCCCCAGTGGTAGGAACGAGAAGCTCCTGTACCTCCCCCCCAGTGGTAGGAACGAGAATCTCCTGTACCTCCCCCCCAGTGGTAGGAACGAGAATCTCCTGTACCTCCCCCCCAGTGGTAGGAACGAGAATCTCCTGTACCTCCCCCCCAGTGGTAGGAACGAGAAGCTCCTGTACCTCCCCCCCAGTGGTAGGAACGAGAATCTCCTGTACCTCCCCCCCAGTGGTAGGAACGAGAATCTCCTGTACCTCCCCCCCCAGTGGTAGGAACGAGAATCTCCTGTACCTTCTCCCCAGTGGTAGGAACAAGAATCTCCTGTACCTCCCCCCCCAGTGGTAGGAACGAGAATCTCCTGTACCTCCTCCCCCCCCCAGTGGTAGGAACGAGAATCTCCTGTACCTCCTCCCCCCCAGTGGTAGGAACGAGAAGCTCCTGTACCTCCCCCCCAGTGGTAGGAACGAGAATCTCCTGTACCTCCCCCCCCAGTGGTAGGAACGAGAATCTCCTGTACCTCCTCCCCCCCCAGTGGTAGGAACGAGAAGCTCCTGTACCTTCTCCCCAGTGGTAGGAACGAGAATCTCCTGTACCTCCTCCCCAGTGGTAGGAACGAGAATCTCCTGTACCTCCTCCCCCAGTGGTAGGAACGAGAATCTCCTGTACCTCCTCCCCCAGTGGTAGGAACGAGAAGCTCCTGTACCTCCTCCCACAGTGGTAGGAACGAGAATCTCCTGTACCTCCTCCCCCAGTGGTAGGAACGAGAATCTCCTGTACCTCCTCCCCCAGTGGTAGGAACGAGAATCTCCTGTACCTCCCCCCCCAGTGGTAGGAACGAGAATCTCCTGTACCTCCCCCCCAGTGGTAGGAACGAGAATCTCCTGTACCTCCTCCCCCAGTGGTAGGAACGAGAAGCTCCTGTACCTCCCCCCCAGTGGTAGGAACGAGAATCTCCTGTACCTCCTCCCCCAGTGGTAGGAACGAGAATCTCCTGTACCTCCCCCCCAGTGGTAGGAACGAGAATCTCCTGTACCTCCCCCCCCAGTGGTAGGAACGAGAAGCTCCTGTACCTCCCCCCCAGTGGTAGGAACGAGAATCTCCTGTACCTCCCCCCCCAGTGGTAGGAACGAGAATCTCCTGTACCTCCTCCCCCCCCGGTGGTAGGAACGAGAAGCTCCTGTACCTCCCCCCCAGTGGTAGGAACGAGAATCTCCTGTACCTCCCCCCCAGTGGTAGGAACGAGAATCTCCTGTACCTTCTCCCCAGTGGTAGGAACGAGAAGCTCCTGTACCTCCCCCCCCAGTGGTAGGAACGAGAATCTCCTGTACCTCCCCCCCCAGTGGTAGGAACGAGAATCTCCTGTACCTCCCCCCCCAGTGGTAGGAACGAGAATCTCCTGTACCTCCCCCCCCAGTGGTAGGAACGAGAAGCTCCTGTACCTTCTCCCCAGTGGTAGGAACGAGAATCTCCTGTACCTCCTCCCCAGTGGTAGGAACGAGAATCTCCTGTACCTCCTCCCCCAGTGGTAGGAACGAGAAGCTCCTGTACCTCCTCCCCCAGTGGTAGGAACGAGAATCTCCTGTACCTCCTCCCCCAGTGGTAGGAACGAGAATCTCCTGTACCTCCTCCCCCAGTGGTAGGAACGAGAAGCTCCTGTACCTCCCCCCCAGTGGTAGGAACGAGAAGCTCCTGTACCTCCTCCCCCAGTGGTAGGAACGAGAAGCTCCTGTACCTCCCCCCCAGTGGTAGGAACGAGAAGCTCCTGTACCTCCCCCCCAGTGGTAGGAACGAGAAGCTCCTGTACCTCCCCCCCAGTGGTAGGAACGAGAATCTCCTGTACCTCCCCCCCCAGTGGTAGGAACGAGAATCTCCTGTACCTCCCCCCCAGTGGTAGGAACGAGAAGCTCCTGTACCTCCCCCCCAGTGGTAGGAACGAGAATCTCCTGTACCTCCTCCCCCCCCGGTGGTAGGAACGAGAAGCTCCTGTACCTTCTCCCCCCCAGTGGTAGGAACGAGAAGCTCCTGTACCTCCCCCCCAGTGGTAGGAACGAGAATCTCCTGTACCTCCTCCCCCCCCCAGTGGTAGGAACGAGAATCTCCTGTACCTCCTCCCCCCCAGTGGTAGGAACGAGAAGCTCCTGTACCTCCTCCCCCCCAGTGGTAGGAACGAGAATCTCCTGTACCTCCCCCCCCAGTGGTAGGAACGAGAATCTCCTGTACCTCCCCCCCCCAGTGGTAGGAACGAGAAGCTCCTGTACCTTCTCCCCAGTGGTAGGAACGAGAATCTCCTGTACCTCCTCCCCAGTGGTAGGAACGAGAATCTCCTGTACCTCCCCCCCCAGTGGTAGGAACGAGAATCTCCTGTACCTCCTCCCCCAGTGGTAGGAACGAGAAGCTCCTGTACCTCCTCCCCCAGTGGTAGGAACGAGAATCTCCTGTACCTCCTCCCCCAGTGGTAGGAACGAGAATCTCCTGTACCTCCTCCCCCAGTGGTAGGAACGAGAAGCTCCTGTACCTCCCCCCCAGTGGTAGGAACGAGAAGCTCCTGTACCTCCTCCCCCAGTGGTAGGAACGAGAAGCTCCTGTACCTCCCCCCCAGTGGTAGGAACGAGAAGCTCCTGTACCTCCTCCCCAGTGGTAGGAACGAGAAGCTCCTGTATCTCCCCCCCAGTGGTAGGAACAAGAATCTCCTGTACCTCCTCCCCCAGTGGTAGGAACGAGAATCTCCTGTACCTCCCCCCCCAGTGGTAGGAACGAGAAGCTCCTGTACCTTCTCCCCAGTGGTAGGAACGAGAATCTCCTGTACCTCCTCCCCCAGTGGTAGGAACGAGAAGCTCCTGTACCTTCTCCCCCAGTGGTAGGAACGAGAATCTCCTGTACCTTCTCCCCAGTGGTAGGAACGAGAATCTCCTGTACCTTCTCCCCAGTGGTAGGAATGAGAATCTCCTGTACCTTCTCCCCAGTGGTAGGAACGAGAATCTCCTGTACCTCCTCCCCCAGTGGTAGGAACGAGAAGCTCCTGTAC
This sequence comes from Hemitrygon akajei, assembly GCF_048418815.1. Classification (NCBI taxonomy): domain Eukaryota; kingdom Metazoa; phylum Chordata; class Chondrichthyes; order Myliobatiformes; family Dasyatidae; genus Hemitrygon; species Hemitrygon akajei. The sequence continues at coordinate 47,678,607 of NC_133152.1, forward strand.
CTTCTCCCCCAGTGGTAGGAACGAGAATCTCCTGTACCTTCTCCCCAGTGGTAGGAACGAGAATCTCCTGTACCTTCTCCCCCAGTGGTAGGAACGAGAATCTCCTGTACCTTCTCCCCAGTGGTAGGAACGAGAAGCTCCTGTACCTTCTCCCCAGTGGTAGGAACGAGAAGCTCCTGTACCTCCCCCCCAGTGGTAGGAACGAGAATCTCCTGTACCTCCTCCCCAGTGGTAGGAACGAGAAGCTCCTGTACCTCCCCCCCAGTGGTAGGAATGAGAATCTCCTGTACCTCCCCCCCAGTGGTAGGAACGAGAAGCTCCTGTACCTCCTCCCCCCAGTGGTAGGAACGAGAATCTCCTGTACCTCCCCCCCAGTGGTAGGAACGAGAATCTCCTGTACCTCCTCCCCCAGTGGTAGGAACGAGAAGCTCCTGTACCTCCTCCCCAGTGGTAGGAACGAGAAGCTCCTGTACCTCCCCCCCAGTGGTAGGAATGAGAATCTCCTGTACCTCCCCCCCAGTGGTAGGAACGAGAAGCTCCTGTACCTCCCCCCCCAGTGGTAGGAACGAGAATCTCCTGTACCTCCCCCCCCAGTGGTAGGAACGAGAATCTCCTGTACCTCCCCCCCCAGTGGTAGTAACGAGAAGCTCCTGTACCTCCTCCCCCCCCCCAGTGGTAGGAACGAGAATCTCCTGTACCTCCCCCCCAGTGGTAGGAACGAGAAGCTCCTGTACCTCCTCCCCCCCCCAGTGGTAGGAACGAGAATCTCCTGTACCTCCTACCCAGTGGTAGGAATGAGAATCTCCTGTACCTTCTCCCCAGTGGTAGGAACGAGAATCCACTGTACCTCCCCCCCAGTGGTAGGAACGAGAATCTCCTGTACCTCCCCCCCAGTGGTAGGAACAAGAATCTCCTGTACCTCCCCCCCCAGTGGTAGGAATGAGAATCTCCTGTACCTCCCCCCCAGTGGTAGGAACGAGAATCTCCTGTACCTCCTCCCCACCCCAGTGGTAGGAACGAGAAGCTCCCATCTTTCAGTTCTGTCTACCCAGGGATGCATGGACCCAACCTGGAGTAATATGGTAGCCTATATTACAGCCATCTTTGGATTTGTGTTATCATAGCGTTAACAAGACTCATGCAAGAATAAGTCCTGAGATTTGAATGGTGTAAAGAAGTTGATTAGTGTGTGGGGGGGGGGGGCACAGAAGATAAATGGAGAAATCAGGTGGCACTGGGTAATTACTGGGTATGAACCTGGTATTTGTGACTCATTCACTCTGATCTTTTAGCAGTAGCATGCAGATAACTTTAAAAACATTTCCCTTTTCTTCCACAATGACCGCTTGAATTGACTAAACCAAAATTAGCCTTTACTGATGGAGAAACAGGAGGCTCCAAATTAGCAGCAGTTACAAACCCAGTAATTAGCCACAAATGTGTTTTCAGGAAGATGTAATCACTCAATCTTCAGCACTCTCTATTCATTAAATTATTTTCTTTTTCCATCTTGTTCTTCAGGCCACGCTCTCTTCTCACTGCTGCCATCAGGAAGGTGGTACAGGAGCTTCAGGACTCACACCACCAGGTTCAGGAACAGATATTACCCCTCAACCATCAGGTTCTTGAACCAGAGGGGATAACTTCACTCAACTTTCACTCACCCCAACACTGAACTGATCCCATAACCTACGGACTCCCTTTTAAGGACTCTTCACCTCATGTTCTCCATATTTAATGTAAGCATGTATTTTTATTATTATTTCTTTTTATTTTTGAATTTGCACGATTCATTGTCTTTTGTATATTGATTGTGTGTGGTTTTTCATTGATTCTATTGTGTTTCTGTGAATGCCCGCGAGAAAATGAATTTCGAGGTTGTATCTGGTGACATATACTGTATGTACTTTGATAATAGATTTACTTTGAACTTTGCTGCCAGTTTCTTCAATATGCTTTAATTGTTATCGTCAGCTTCTGGTGAGGAATTGCGTCACAACCGTTGTCCAGACCCAAAATGTCCATCTTAGAATCTCCTACTCTTTCTTCTAAAGCCTTGTGTCCTTCAATCCATTCTACTCAGACCCTTTCCCTTGTCCCAGAAATGAATCTTCATCTCACCATCTCCAGTTATTGATGCAGAAACCAATAATGTGCAAAGAACTCCAAAGTGATGACAATACCATGATCAAAGTTCACAGTTCACTTTGTTATCCAAAATGATGTGCCCGCAGACAGTGTAGTAATAATACTGTGATCACAGTGTGTATAAATTATACATCCTGAGATTTGTCTGCTGACAGGCAGCCACAGAACAAGAAACCTGAAGTAACCCGATAAAGAAAAGAATAACACCCAATGCACAGAGAGAAAAAAACAAATCAAGTCAAACCAACAATTGGAACAAAACTGAGTCCATGAACCCGAAGCCGGGAGTAGCTCAGACTCTCAGTCTCAGCTCATCACACATAGACAAATCACTGTGAAGCTCTCGGACACTAAACCCGGAGCATCGCGGGCACGACACAGCCGCAGTGCCAAGAAGAGAGGTCACGGATCAGAATTGGCTTGACCGTTGCCTCCAGTCCAGACACCTTGCCTTTTCAGTCCATCTGGCCCGGCGTTTGAATTGTTCAAGCATCCGCTGTCCCTCGACCTCCGGCCTCACCACATCAATATGCTCTGGGTCACTTCTTGACCTTTCCAAATCAGCACAGCACTTAGATGGATCAAACCCTGCTCCCAGTCTAGGTGGATGGGCTTTGAAATCGTTTCTCCACTCCACTTGCTTCAACAATGTCTCCAATTCCGACTACGACTCCAACTCCATCTTCTGCAACGCACCTTGATCTCACTCCAGCTCTGCCTCGCATCCACACACCCTAAACCTCGGATCAGCCTCGTCTTCACTTGCCTCTTCATTGATTGCGATGATCACTTACCAAAATTTTACAAATAAAGAGTGTTGTCAATAGAGTGTTCAATCAAATTTCTGGCTTTGAGATCCACCAGTAAGCTGTCACCAACATTCAGTAGTGCCATCTTAAACGGAGGTCCCACTCAAGTCAAGTATGATGTTGTCTGAGGGGGTTGTCTATTGATGGGTCGTCAGAGGCCGATCTGGGATCCACATATTCTGGTGCAGTGTGGGCAAGAGTAGGTGGTGACTGTGGTCAGTGTTTGGGTAGTTTAGTTGTTCAGTCTCTCCTTTCATAGCTGCCATTTGTTCTCTGTGACACAGTGGAGATCATTCTCATGTGACACAGCTCCCCCTTGAGCAGATTTCCCCCAGTGTCTACTGAGTGCAACCTCGTCCCAGTTTTTACATGCCATGTTGAATTCCTTCAGGCTGATTTTGATGTTGTCGTTGAAGTGTTTACCCGGGGGCTCGCTGACCTTCCTTCAACGGGGAGTAAAGGATCTGTCTGGGGAGACGCGAGTTAGAAATCCAGATGACATGACATTATCATGGTGGGTGGAGATAGTTTATGTTGATCTCCTCCAGTACACTGGTGATAGTGTGTCTGTCAATCCAGCTGATCCTCAAGACCGTCAACCATTTCAAGGTCAAGAACAGTTCAGCTCCACCACCATCACAGAGCCTCAGTCAACGGACAGCAACACAGCACGGCACACTCTAAAGAAAACCTCCGACGTATCCTTAATGCCTTTGCCGAGACACATAGAGCTCTGGGTCATGTTTTGAATATAAAAAAAGACACAGATCCTATATCAGCCACTGCCCAAACAGCCATTTCTCCAACCCTCCATAAAAGATAGCAATATCACCCTTGAAAATGTAGACCGATTTCCATACCATGGCAGCACTCTCTCCTCAAAAGCAAGCACTGGCTCGGAGATCAACACCACCTGAGATGTGCTGGTGGAACCTATACAAGACTAAGGAAAATAGTCTTTGAAGACCACAACATAAAAGTCCAAATAAAACTTTTGGTCTATAGAGCATTCGTCCTTTCTACGTTACATGTATGGAGCTGAATCATGGACCGTCTACAGTCCAAACCTGAAAACCCAGGAACAATATCACCTAAGACCTTACCTGGCAGTTGGACTAGTTTGTACTTTGTAGTATTGGCACACACAACCTGCAGGGATTTCTCCTTAAGGGTAGCGCAGTAACTTGCATTTAGCAAAAACTTTACAGAGCCAGTGTCTGTGGAAAAAATATGAATTAAACTAAATATATATAATAGCTAAATTAAACAAGTAATGCAAAAATAGAAATAAAAACTAGCGAGGTAATGTTCTTGGGTTCAATGTCCATTCGGAAATCTGATAGCAGAGGGGAAAAAGCTTTTTGTGAATCGTTGAGTTTGTGCCTTCAGGCTTCTGTACCTCCTCCCTGATGGTAGCAATGAGAAGAGAGCATGTCCTAGTGTTTCAGGAACATCTTCTTCTCCTCTGCCATCAGATTTCTGAATGGACAATAAACCGATGAACACTACCTCTTTTGCACTACACACACAAAATGCTGGTGGAACACAGCAGGCCAGGCAGCATCTATAGGGAGAAGCACTGTCGGTGTTTCAGGCCGAGACCCTTCGTCAGGACTAAACGTCGACAGTGCTTCTCCTTATAGATGTTGCCTGACCTTCTGTGTTCCACCAGCATTTTGTGTGTGTTGTTTGAATTTCCAGCATCTGCAGATTTCCTCGTGTTACCTCTTTTGCATTATTTATTTACTTGTTTGTCTATCTATATCTGTCCATTAATATCTGTCTAACAATATCTGTCAGTCTATATTTCTCTGACTATCTATCTATATGTCTGTCTGTGTATCTACATTTGTTTGTCTATATCTACATCTGTCTATCATAACCTGTCTATATCTGACTGTCTATATCTGTCTATCTGTCCGACTATCTATATCTGTCCAACTGTCAATCTATTTATATCTATGTCTGTCTATCTATTCATCCATCCGTTAATCAATCTTCTTACTTACTAGTTTATCGACCTAGCTATCTAAATATTTGCTTACTTACCTATGTAATTATCATTTTAATTTATGAGTTTTATGTTATTTAAATCAGTTATTTAAATCGCAGCAAGAGGCGGAGAGGGAAGAGGTAAAAGAAGCTCGGAGAGAAGCTGCTTTTTTTTAACTGATCGGGGCAAAGAGGCTAGACTGCGCGCCAAAGGTTTAAAAAGAAAGACCACCACATACAGCGGCCATCGTCGTAGTGGACTGAGGCAGAGTGGGTCGGCTTTGGCTCAATCAGGCAGAGGCAAGGTTGAACGGGGCATAACTACACAAGCACGTGAAAGTCGGCCCGTGAGGCAGCGGGAGAATTTAAATAGCGAGCAGAGGCTGAGTACGAGCTTCACTCCAGGTGAGGTAAGGCTGGGTAAACTCCTTTCACTAATCTAATTAGCTTAGGAGTAGGTAATGGAGGCAGCAGCTAGGGCAGTTGAGTGCTCTGTTTGCAGTATGTGGGAAGTCAGGGCGAGCACAGCTGTCCCTGATGACTACACCTGCAAAAGGTGCATCCAGCTGCAGCTCCTGACAAACTGTGTTGGGGAACTGGAGCTGGATGAACTTCGGATCATTCAGGAGGCGGAGGCAGAAATAGACAGGAGTTTCAGGGGATAGTCACCCCTAGGAGTCAGGGTACAGGTAGTTGGGTGACTGTCAGGAGAGGGAAGGGGAATAGAAGGAAGAGCAGAGAACTCCTGTGGCCGTTCCCATCAACAATAAGTGTACCGTTTTGGATACTGTTGGTGGGGACAACCTACCAGGGACAAGTTGCAGTGATTGCGTCTCTGGCACCGAGACTGGACCCTCAGCTCAGACGGGAAGGGAAGGAGGGAAAAGAGGAGAGCAGTAGTGATAGGGGATTCGATAGTTAGGGGGACAGATAGGAGGTTCTGTGAAAGAGATCGAGAATCCCAGATGGTCTGTTGCCTCCCTGGTGCCAGGGTCCGTGATATCTCGGATCGAGATCTCAGTATTCTCAAGAGGGAGGGTGAGCAGCCGGATATCGTGGTCCATGTAGGGACCAATGACGTGGGTAGGAAGAGTGAGGAGGTCCTGAAAGGTGAGTTTAGGGAGCTAGGTGCCAAGTTAAAGGACAGGACCTCCAGGATAGCAATCTCAGGATTGCTACCAGTGTCATGTGCAGGTGGGTTTAGAAATAGTAAGATAGCGCAGATCAACACGTGGCTGAAGACATGGTGCAGGATGGAGGGCTTCAGATTTATAGATAATTGGGCAGTTTTCCAGGGAAGGTGGGACCTGTTCCGGTGGGACGGTTTACACCTGAACTGGAGGGGGACAAATATTCTTGCAGGTAGGTTTGCTAGAGAGGCTCCAGTGGATTTAAACTAGATATGAGGAGGGAGGGGAACCAGAGTGTAGGAACAGATGTACGGGAGAAGGAAGAAAAAGAAGACAGTAAAGTTCTTTGTACTGTTAGAGATAAACAGAGAGGAAGAGGTAGAGAATTTCTTAAATGCATTTATTTTAAAGCTAGGAGCATTGTAAGAAAGGTGGATGAGCTTAGAGCATAGATTGATACCTGGAAATATGATGTTGTAGCTATTAGTGAAACATGTTTGCAGGAGGGGTGTGATTGGCAACTAAATATTCCTGGATTTCATTGCTTCAGGTGTGATAGAATCGGAGAGACAAGAGAGGGAGGTGTTGCGTTGCTTGTCAGAGAAATTATTACAGCGGTGCTCTGGCAGGATAGATTAGAGGGCTCGTCTAGGGAGCCTATTTGGGTGGAATTGAGGAATGGGAAAGGTGTAGTAACACTTATAGGGGTGTATTATAAACCACCTAATGGGGAGCAAGAATTGGAGGAACAAATTTGCAAGGAGATAGCAGATATTTGTAGTAAGCACAGGGTTGTGATTGTGGGAGATTTTAATTTTCCACACATAGACTGGGAAGCCCATACTGTAAAAGGGATGGATGGTTTGGAGTTTGTAAAATGTGTGCAGAATAGTTTCTTGTAGCAATATGTAGAGGTACCAACTAGAGAAGGGGCAGTGTTAGATCTTCTGTTAGGGAATGAAATAGGTCAGGTGACGGAGGTATGTGTTGGGGAGCACTTCAGGTCCAATGATCACAATGCCATTAGTTTCAATATAATTATGGAGAAGGATAGGACTGGACCCAGGGTTGAGATTTTTGATTGGAGAAAGGCTAACTTTGAGGAGATGCGAAAGGATTTAGAAGGAGTGAATTGGGACAATTTGTTTTATGGGAAGGATGTAATAGAGAAATGGAGATCATTTAAAGGTGAAATTTTGAGGGTACAGAATCTTTATGTTCCTGTTAGGTTGAAAGGAAAGGTTAAAAGTTTGAGAGATCCATGGTTTTCAAGGGATATTGGAAACTTTGTTCGGAAAAAGAGAGATATCTACAATAAATACAGGCAGCATGGAGTAAATGAGGTGCTCGAGGAATATAAAGAATGTAAGAATCCTAAGAAAGAAATTAGAAAAGCTAAAAGAAGATACAAGGTTGCTTTAACAAGAAAGGTGAAAATAAATCCAAAGAGTTTCTACAGTTATATTAATAGCAAAAGGATAGTGAGGGATAAAATTGGTCCCTTAGAGAATCAGAGTGGACAGCTATGTGTGGAGCCGAAAGAGATGGGGGAGATTTTGAACAATTTATTTTCTTTGGTATTCACTAAGAAGAAAGATATTGAATTGTGTAAGGTAAGGGAAACAAGTAGGGAAGTTATGGAAATTATGATGATTAACGAGGAGGAAGTACTGGCGCTTTTAAGGAATATAAAAGTGGATAAATCTCCAGGTCCTGACAGGATATTCCCAAGGACCTTGAGGGAGGTTAGTGTAGAAATAGCAGGGGCTCTGACAGAAATATTTCAAACGTCATTAGAAACGGGGATGGTGCCAGAGGATTGGCGTATTGCTCGTGTGGTTCCATTGCTTAAAAAGGGTTCTAAGAGTAAACCTGGCAATTATAGGCCTGTCAGTTTGACGTCAGTGGTGGGTAACTTAATGGAAAGTATTCTTAGAGATGGTATATATAATTATTTGGATAGACAGGGTCTGATTAGGAACATTCAACATGGATTTGTGCATGGAAGGTAATGTTTGACAGATCTTATTGAATTTTTTGAAGAGGTTACGAGGAAAGTTGACGAGGGTAAAGCAGTGGATGTTGTCTATATGGACTTCAGTAAGGCCTTTGACAAGGTTCCGCATGGAAGGTTAGTTAGGAAGGTTCAATTGTTAGGTATTAATATTGAAGTAATAAAATGGATTCAACAGTGGCTGGATGGGAGATACCAGAGAGTAGTGGTGGATAACTATTTGTCAGGTTGGAGGCTGGTGACTAGTGGTGTGCCTCAGGGATCTGTACTGGGTCCAGTGTTGTTTGTCATATACATTAATGAACTGGATGATGGGGTGGTAAATTGGATTAGTAAGTATGCAGATGATACTAAGGTAGGTGGCGTTGTGGATAATGAAGTACGTTTTCAAAGTTTGCAGAAAGATTTAGGCCAGTTAGAAGAGTGGGCTGAGCGATGGCAGATGGAGTTTAATGCTGGTAAGTGTGAGGTGCTACATTTTGGTAGGAATAATCCAAATAGGACATACATGGTAAATGGTAGGGCATTGAAGAATGCAGTAGAACAGAGTGATCTAGGAATAATGGTGCATAGTTCCCTGAAGGTGGAATCTCATGTGGATAGAGTGGTGAAGAAAGCTTTTGGTATGTTGGCCTTTATAAATCAGAGCATTGAGTATAGGAGTTGGGATGTAATGTTAAAATTGTACAAGGCATTGGTAAGGCCGAATTTGGAGTATTGTGTACAGTTCTGGTCACCGAATTATAGGAAAGATGTCAACAAATTAGAGAGAGTACAGAGAAGATTTACTAGAGTTACCTGGGTTTCAGCACTTAAGTTACAGGGAAAGATTGAACAAGTTAGGTCTTTATTCTTTGGAGCGTAGAAGGTTGAGGGGGGACTTAATAGAGGTATTTAAAATTATGAGGGGTTTAGATAGAGTTGACGTGGATAGGCTTTTTCCATTGAGAGTAGGGGAGATTCAAACAAGAGGACATGAGTTGAGACTTCGGGGGCAAAAGTTTAAGGGTAACATGAGGGGTAATTTCTTTACTCAGAGTGGTAGCTGTGTGGAATGAGCATCCAGTAGAAGTGGTAGAGGCAGGTTTGGTATTGTCATTTAAAGTAAAATTGGATAGGTATATGGACAGGAAAGGAATGGAGGGTTATGGGCTGAGTGCGGATCGGTGGGACTGGGTGAGAGTAAGCGTTCAGCACGGACTAGAAGGGTCGAGATGGCCTGTTTCCGTGCTGTAATTGTTATATGTATTGCACTGTACTGCTGCCACAAAACAACAGATTTCACTCATAATAAACCTGATTCTGATCCTGAGGGTGGGTGGTGTGAGGCAACCTGTTGGGGAACACGTTAAGTACAATTACCAGTGAAGCTATGCTCTGTCACACAGAACCCTCGGTTCCCAGCGTGAATCGTGTGAGACAGCGCCCTCTGGTGGACACGTTCAGGCAGGCAGCCCAGTGCGCTGGGGGTGGGCCGAGACTCTCAGCGGTCCGGGAAAGGAAGGGGGCAGAAGTGAGAACAGGTGAGGGGGAAGGGAGGAGGGTGAGGGAGGGGTATGAAGTGAAAAGTTGGCAGGTGATAGGTGAAACCAGGTGAGGGGGAAGGTAGGAGGGTGAAGTGAGACACTGGCAGGTAATAGGTGAGGGGAAGGTAGTTGGGTGGGGGAGGAGGGGTGAAGTGAGAAGCAGGCAGGCGATAGTTGCTGTTTCTCTCTGCTCTTTGTGGTACATCAGGCGCCAACCGTGTTTTTCTTTAGTATTTGCATTTTGTTTACGACGCCAAGTTGCTAGCTCGATGCTCAGCCCAGCATGGATAGAAAGTTTGCAAGGAGCCAGCCAGAGGGAAATCCAGGAGCACTCACCTCCAAGTCCAGTGCTGCTAGCAGCGGCCAGCCGGGCGGAAGAGGGAATCTGACTGGAGCGGAAAGCGGACAAAGGGGAGGTGACGGACAGGTGAGAATGGGGAACGAAAGGAGGTGTAGGGAGTGGGAGAAATTACTGGAAGTTAGAGACACTGATGTTCAGTTTTTGTAATTTGTGGGGAAGCCATGTTACTGCAGAGACACTTGTGGGCTGCCTGTAGCACATACTCAAACTGGGTTGGTTATTGAAGCGAATAGCACAGTTCACTGCATGCATGTGACAAATAAAACTAATCTAACCTTTTTATGCACTGATGTGATGAACTGACGGCTGGCAAAACAGTTTTTCCACTGGACCTCAGTACATTAACAGTAATAAACACGATTATCAATTGTCTAGGCCTATGTGTTTGTGATACTTCTCCAAGTATCTTGTTATACCTGTAACTCACCGTACTTGTGTAAATGACAATAGACTCCAGTTGACTTGCTCATCCCAATTACTGATACTAGTTTCTTAAAACTAGTATTACTATTACTGGGGTGGAGATAACATCTCTACCAAAGGAGGTGTAAGGCACTCCTTCCCTCTGCTAGCCCACAGGTCACCCTTGGGCAAGGAGCAGCAAGTCCTGCTTAGTCCCTCCAGTCAGGGTCATGTGAAGCCATGGGGGCAGTTGTATGAGCAACTGGTGCACATCATACATTCCAGTTATGCGACCACCAACACCAGGCAGACAATCTCTGAAGAGTATTGATAAAGACTGGGGTCACCCGTCTTGTAAAGACACTGCTGTAGAAAAATTTGCCAAGAACAATCATGGTCACGAAAAGGCCACGATTGACCCCATCATTCATCATGGCACATAATGAATGAATTACTATTTCATGGGTATATGTGATGTCCAACAAGGGGTAACACCTCTGGTGAAGGGGCTTGTCATGTCCATTCTGGGGCAGCTCACTCACCTTTGGTCCCCACCTGGCACTCAGCTCTCACCTGTGGCTCCAAGTAGCTGTTTGCATGCGGCAGCAGCCACACAGGTACCGCTTCGACAGGTGGGCTAAACCAGGTGAGGGTAGCCAACAGCCTCGTACCCCAGTGATAGGGACATGCCTGTCCTACCGTGCAAAGTCAGCTCTGATGGACTGAGCAGATGACCTCAACAGGGAGAAATAATGGCCCGAGGGCAGCTCTGCGACACTCTGTGGAGAGTGAAGAGTATGACAGGGATCAGAAGTCATGGTCGTCGACTGCAACCAAGGAAGACCCCAGTTGTGATGACTGCTCGTACCACTGGACCCAGACTCTGAGGTCGGGAGAGTGGAACTGCCCCAGTGCAACAGCTTTTCCATTTTAAAAACTCTCCCCCACAGGTTTCCTGTCATCATCGGTCATGTCAGACAACTAGCACTACTACTGCTATTACAGTCACGCTCTCTTCTCACTGCACAGTCAGGGAGGAGGTACAGGAGCCTCAGGGCCTACACCACCAGTTATTACCCCTCAACCATCAGGCTCCTAAACTGGAGTGGATAACTTCACTCACACTAACGCAGAACTGACTCACTTTGAAAGGACTCTACAACTCATGTTCTCAATTTTATTTATTCGTTATCATTTGCTTTTTTTTCCTTTTTGAATTTGCACATTGGCTGTTTGTCCACCTTTGTGTGCAGTTTTACATTGATTCTAGTGTGTTTCTTTTTATTTACTGTAAACACCCACAAGGAAATGAATCCCAGGGTTGTATATGGTGACAAACATAAACTTTGATAATAAATTTACTTTGGCCTTGTTGGGACTTGAACTCCAGACACACACCACATTGCCACCCACAATCTCTTCATTTGGAGATAGCATGGAACAGGCCCTTCTGGCCCATTGAGCTGTACCACCCAGAAACCCACCGATTTAACCCTAACCTAATCACAGGACAATTTGTAATGATCAATGAACCTACAAACCAGTACGCCTTTGAACTGTGGGAGGAAACCCAGGTAGTTTATGGGGAGAATGTAAAAAACTCCTTAAATAGGATGTTGGAATTCAACTCTACCTTCAGATGCCCGAGCTGTAATAGCATTACACTAACCTCTACGCCACAACGACACTCTTTAAATCAGGTCTTAGCAATAACACAAAGCTATGAGTATGTTTGTTTTTTTTTTAATTTTTCAGCTTAGTTGTCACTAAGGTGAGTTCTCAGAGAAATAAGTAAAAAAATCTGTGTACAAACGCTATTTTAAACAAGTGTGCTAGATTAATTTTTTTTTTTTTTTTTTTTTTTTTAACACATCAGGTTTTACATCATTTCCAGTAGACACAATCATTGCTACTGAGGAACAGTTACAGATAAGATACAACGGCATTATAAAAACAACCAAAGAAGATGTGTTACTTACTCAGCCAGATAAATATTTTGCATCTGAATGCACTACGTTCTTTAAAAAATAATTTTAGAGTTCCAACAGTGCAAACCCCAGAATCTGACCTAGAGAATGTGTCCCGGAACGGAGAGGCAGACATCCACTTCACCATCTGTCTCCTCACCCTTCTAATGGCTGCAGAACTTGTTCTGAACAAGATTTCTTTTTACCTGTTCTTATAGTACAAAAACTGCCATCAAGATACTATCAATCCATCTGCAGTAATTATCCAGTTTAATGGTTTTCTTTCTTTACACTGAAAATAACTATAAAAACTGTCGAACTTTAAAAGTCATTCTTTGTTTAAGCTAGCCCCAAGTGTTTTTTGAGCTCCCTGCCTGTAAGAGAGCTCAAGTGAGTAAATGGGGAAGCTGCCTACTACCTTAACCCTCAGAGATCCACATTGGTCTCAGTCATGCTTTGAGGTCTGTTCTGGGCAAACTGATGCAGGGTACAGTGCAGAGGACAGGGCAAGACGCTTTTATATTTTATTTAGAGATACAGCGTGAAACAGACCCTTCCAGCCTTTTGACCTGCGTCACCCAACAACCCCCAGTTTAACCCTAGCCTAATCATGGGACAATTTACAATCATCAATTAAGTTACCAACTGGTACGTCTTTGGATGGTGCGAGAAAACCAGTGCACGCGGAGCAAACCCACACACACCAGACAGAGGACGTACAAACTCATTGTAGAGGATGCCAGACACCCTCACACTAACCACTGCGCTACCTTGCTGATCAAGGGTGGGACACTGAGTGAGGGAACATCCTTGAGACACCAGTCTGACTGATGTCTGCCCTGATAGGGCAGAGAAGTCCAGCCCAGATATTAGGTCAAAGCATTTGAACAGCAGAAATCATGCATTGAGCAGGACTTACTTCTGAAAGAAATCAAATCAAAACCATGGGAATCAGATAATCTATAAAACTCATATTTCAGTAGCCAATGAGTGGCTGACCCCAGACAGGAGGGAGGTCAGTCCACCAGCTGCACCACATATTCCTCAAATGTGATTAATACTTTGGATTGACAATGGAACGGTGTTTAAATTAAACTGAAAAGAGACACAGACTCACTTGTTTTGCCACCATTGGCATTGGAGTGTTCTTCACTTAAAAACATCATGGTCCTTACATAAAGTGTGAAACACTGACTTTCACAAATCTCACACACAAACACAGTGTCGCTGAGGTCTCTGCAAGACGCAACTTGATACACATTGGGATTTACATGGTAACCCTGTACACCACCCACAGTGCACCCTTCCCCAGGTGCACAAGATGGCTTAAACCGTTTCTAGGGAATGGGGGGGGGGGGGGGGGGGTGGGGAAGATGCATTCACCACTTGGGAAAGGACTACCAGTCACACTCGTCTTGGCCACCACTGTCTGAACTCGCAGACAAGTGTTCATCCTGCTCACAATCATGTTCCTCTGCTAATTTATTCCAGCGTAAATTGTCATATTGAAGGTCAGAGAAACATGGTTTAGAATCAGGGATATTGCTTGAAAATGCATTTAAGATTCAAGATTGTTTAATGTCATTTCCAATACACAAACGTACCAGAAATTTATGACAATTTTTAAAAATATATTCTGGGCTTCCAGTGAATCTGCAGTAGTTTTCTACAATGTGTGCTGTACAGTAAGAAAGTCTACTCATATACAACCAAAGTCTACAGCTAAAGGAACTTTAAATCTGTTTGTACATTTACATTGGGCCACTGCCTCATTATATTTACATTAGCACTATAATTTATTGTTCTATAAACACTATAAACATACCCCGCATATAAATACTTAATTCTATACATGGAAAGCTTTGAAACATTAATTGATAACTTTGTCAGTCAAAACTGCAAAATATTCAAAAAGTTAGTTTTGCTGTCCAACAGAAGATTTTATGAAAATTGGAGATGTGAACTGCCAGAAAAATTGGAACTCGCTTCCTACACATAAACAGGAGCCTCCTGACGAGACCATCGACCTCCCCCCTCCCCTTACATTTTTCTCAGTAGTGTTGGCTACACATCCCCACGTCTTCCAGTCTCCCTCAGTGGTTCAGTGCCACATTAAACCTGAGAATCAGCCCCCAGGGTGTTGAGTTCCTCCAGGGTGCCCTTCTCATGAGAGTCAACATCAGCATCGACATCAACTTCAACCCCAGCCCCCTGGCGGAATCCAGAGGAAATCTCGTCAAATGTCCGCCCCTTGGTCTCAGGGACCTTGAAGTAGGTGAACACGAAGAAAAAGACCAGTAACACGGTGAAGATGATGAAAACATAAGGGCCGCAGAGTTGCTGTTAGGAAGGAAGAAAAATGCTTTTAGTGGTTTAGTCAGAAACATAAGAGTTTCTCAGATGCTGGAAATCCAGAGCAACACACACACAATGCTGGAGGAACTCAGCGGGTCAGGCAGCAACTATGGAGATGAATAGAGTCGATATTTTAGGCCGAGACTGTTCATCAGGATGAATGAATTGGAATGAATCAATCCAGAGGAAGGATCTTGGCCTGAAATATCAACTTACAAAGGAGCTGGGAGCTCATTCCTACCAAACATCTAGGGGCAAAATCCAATCAAAGTTTTCTAGTGATCTTGAATTCCTCCATTCTTCTCCCCAATTTACTGAGAGGTTTTTCAATCACACCCCAACAACAAAGGAAGGTTTCATTTACTGCTTTTACCAGCCTCTGCTCAAGGAGGTACGAACACAAAACAGTATAGCACAATACAGACTCTTGGGCCCACAATCTTGTGCCAATCTTTAAACCTACCCCAAGATCAAGCACTTAGCCGTCCATTTTTCTATAATCCATGTGCCTATCTAAAAGTCTCTTAAATGTCCCTAATGTATCTGTCTCTACCACCACCCTTGTCAGCATGTTCCATGTACCCACCACCCTATGTGTAAAAAAACTACCCAGCCATCTCCCCCAAGTCTTCCTCAAATCACCTTAAAATTATGGCCCCTCGTATTAGTCATTTCTGCCCTGGGCAAAAAACTCTGTCTGTCCAATCTGTCTATGCATCTAAAATAGGGGTGTCAAACTCATTTTAGGTCACGGGCCGGATTGAGCAAAATGCAGCTTCATGCGGGCCGGATCAGTCGGACGCGTGCGAATGCAGCTTTCGTTGCCTCCGTTTTTTCAGCCTGCTCTCATGTGTCTCAGTCTCTGCTATAACTACAAAGTGTTTCACTTTACAAATTCCGTTTCTTATGAAGAAGACTGCCGAATAAACACTAAAAACCCTGAAAACCTGGTACCTGAATAAACTCAGCATTAGCCATATCATACGCCATAGGCGCTTCGATTACTGGGGCCAGCTTTAATAGTAATTAGATATTATCTCACGGGCCAAAGATAATTAATCCGGCCCGCGGGCCTGGAGTTTGACATATATAATCTAAAATATCAGGCACTTCTCACATGGGGCCCAATTCTCCAAACATCAGCTGATGTGAATGTTGTCTGCAACACCTTGAAGTCTCCTACCAAGATTAACACTCACCAATAACTCCACTGACCCCCTCATTCTATCACTACTACTCTGGAGAACCTATCTCTATCTAAAACAAGAATACATGGGAAACAACCACCAGCAGGTCAGGCACGTGTGTGGGAGGGTCACTGGCCGTTCAGCTGATGCTCTCTGGGAATCAGCCCCCAGGCTGTTAGCTCCTGCATGCCGAACTTGTTGGGGGAGTTGACCATAGCCTCCTGGTGGAATCTAGAGGCAATTTGTCAAAAGTCCACCCCTTCGTCTCGGGAAGTAGAGTTCCGGCCAAGCAAGCTTATAGATTGTCCTTAGAGTCATAGGTAACTACATATCACAGAAAAACCCTTCGGCTCACCCAGTCCGTGCTGAACTATGAATCTACCCAATTAGGCTTTACAATTCAACCGCCAGGAGTAAGATATGTTAAAGTGCCGGGGTTGATTGTATTTAATGTATTTAAGTAAACTACTTAAGAACTTTTTAAAAGCTATTATTAATGCTTTTTGAGAGAGTGATTTAGATGCATATCATATTTTTACTGAGTTAAGTATTGTATGTAATTAGTTTTGCTACAACAAGTGTATGGGACATTGGAAAAAATGTTGAATTTCCCCATGGGGATGAATAAAGTATCTATCTATCTATCTATGTACCTTCCAAATTTCTCTTAAAAGTTGAAACCAAACCTGTATCCTCCATTTCCACTGGCAGCTCGTTCCACACTCTCACTACCCTCTGAGTGAAGAAGATCCCCCGCATGTCCCCCCTTAAATAGTTCACCTTTCACCCTCAACCCATGACCTCTAGTGCTAGTCTCACCCAACCTCAGTAGGAAAGCCTGCCCGCATTTACCCTATCTAATACCCCTCATAGGTTTGTATACCTGTATTAAATCTCACCTCATTCCTCAACGCTCAAGTGCAGGAGTTCTCAGCCTGGGATTCACAGACCCCTCGGTTAATGGGAGTGGTCCATGGCATAAATAAGTTTGGGAAACTCTACTCTAGGGAATAAAGTCCTAACCTATTCAACCATCCCTTACAACACAGGTTAACTCAGTAAATACTTCTCTGCATGTTCAGCCAAGGCCCACACCAACCATCCTGCACCCACTTACACAGATCCCATTTAATTCTCCTCACTCTCCCACCCAAAGTCATCCAGCCTTTTCCTGACAACCCTGCCGCAGTCTTCCCCTCCTGAGGTCAAAAATGAGACAGGCCACGCGATGTACCTACCTCCACGTACTGGAAGCACATGCCAACGAGGAAGTTTGCAGTCCAGTTGGACAGACCAGACACGGCGATGGCAGCCGGCCTTGGGCCTTGGCTGAAGAGCTCAGCGACAATGAACCAGGGGATGGGCCCAGGCCCAACCTCGAAGAAGGCCACGAAGCCAAAGATGGCGACGATGCTGATGTAACTCATCCATGGCAGTTGTTTCTGGGTCAAAACCATCATCGCATTAGAATGCCATCATTATAAACATCGAACTTATTCACCCAATGTGAAACCAAACAATAACTCCAGCTCATTCTTATTCAGAAAGAACCGTAAACTGTTTACCCAAGGTGTGTCTCAGCACAACAGGGCAAAACCAGGGAGCAAGTTTCAGGAAGTTGCATTCTAAACGACCAAGTTTATAAGGAGATAAAGGTTAGCTTTATTTGTGACATGTACATAGAAACATTCTGTGAAATGTGTGGTTTGTGTCAAATCAAATCGGCAAGGATTGAAAAGAGCTCCCATGCTTCTGGCGCCGATATAGCATGCCCACAACTTACTAACCCTAATATGTACAACTTTGGACTGTGGAGAACACTGGAGCACCCAGAAAAACCCACATGAGGGTTCACAGGGAGAACTTACAGGCTGCAGCAGGAACTGAACCCCGATTGGGGTTACTGGCTGGCATTGCAAGGCAAAGCTAAATTACTGTGTTTAGGATTGCCCTTGTAAATAATTCTATTTTTGGCTGAAATCCACACCAATCCGCTTACAGCGTAATTCTACACTTTACTCCTCCCCTCACCAGCAATCTTGGGGGCAATTTTGGCCAATTAACTCACTGACTCAAAGCAACACTCACAAAATGCTGGAAGAACTCAGCAGGTCAGGCAGCATCTATGGAGAGGAATAAACAGTTGACATTCCAAGCCGAGACCCTTCATCAGGACTCGATCTCTAGATGTGGCCTGACCTGCTGAGCTCCTCCAGCATTTTGTGTGTGTTGCTCTGGATTTCCAGCATCTGCAGAATCTCTTGTGATTATAACTCACTGATTCACATGCCTTTGGGGTGCAATGGGGAACTGGAGGTTTTGGAGTAAACCATGGTAAGTCATTGATGGTCTCTGCCACTTTACCTGAGCCTGGTAGTTCAGGCCATACACCCATTGACAGAGGCCCTTCGGGTTCAACCTGACCATCAACCACCCATGTAGACTAAAACCACATTAGTGTTGCTCTTTCTAACGGGCGTGCCTGAGCCACTTCTACCCCCAGCTGACCTGGTGTTTATGGTTTGGTTGTCCTTGCTATGTGCCAACATCAGACTCCATGACAACAGGCTGCTGATACACAATATAGAAACAGGTCTTCCAACCCTTATATTCACCAAACAGCCACTCAATAACCTATTCTCATCCACTCCCCCCCCCCCCAAGATAATACCCCTCAGCCACACACTGGGGGCAACTTACAATCCCGATGAACCTGTACATTTGTGGGAGGAATCAGAAGCACCCGGAGGACACGCACGTGGTCACAGCAAGCATACGCACAGGACCAGAGGTCAGGACGTTGCCTGGAGCTGAGACGGCGGTTAAGCTGCTCGTGTGCAGGCCACCCCACTCACCAGGAGGACGAGGGCGATGGTCAGCGTGATGGCACAGATACCCATGCCTCCCAGGCCGATCAGGTGTAGAGTCCGACGTCCTGCACGCTCCACCACAAACAGCTGAAGAGACAAACACATTTGGTTAGAAACTCCCGACAAGCATCTTGCTCCCGACTGTGTACGGCTAGGGATCTGTTGGAATTTACACGTCGTGGGGAAGGTGCTCGGGCCCGGCTCAGGCGTCCGAGACCAGGGGCCAGAGTTTGCCGTTTGGGACAGAGATGAGGAAACATTTCCTCACTCGGGATGGTGAACCTTTAGAAACCTCCCCCCAGAGGGTCAAGAATGGCTCCACAAGAAGCAGAACTTGATGGATTTTGAGACAAAGGGAATAACAACTCACACAACCCAAGGATGTGCTGGGGCAGCCCGCAAGCCCACACATTCCAGAACCAACATAGCAACCTCACAATGTTCAACAGACGGGCAGTGTCTAACCTTCCGGGCCTCCGACCCAGCCCAGACTGGTAGACAGTGGGCCTCCGTCTTTTGGACAGGCCGACATCGACCGTCAACTATTGGGCCTCAAAGGGTTGCTGACTTCAGTCTTCAACCTTTGTACTTTGATGTCTGGTACAGGCTCCAGGACTCACTGATCATGGGGCTTGACACCTTGATATCCATACTACCCTGATCCCTTCTCCGGCCTAGTGTCACCTCCCCACCAAGTCTGTCACCCAGCCAGGCGCAGCTCTTCGAGTTGTCACCCCATAACATGATGGGAACTTCTGTAGGATGGTACTGCACTTGCAGTTTTGGGCCCCTTATCCAAGACAGGATGCAGAGGAGGGTCACAAGAATGATTCCAAATGAAAGGGTTATCATACAAGGAGCATTTGTTGACTCTGGGCCCCTACTCACTAGAGCTTAGGAGAATGAGGGAGGATCTCACTGAAAATGATGAATATTGAAAGGCCAAGATAGAGTGGATGTGGAGAGGATGTCCCCTGTAGCAGGAGAGTCTAGAACCAGAGGGCACAGCCTCAGAATAGAGAGATATTCATTTTAGAACAGAGATGAGGAGAAACTTCTTTATCCAGAAGGTGATGAATCTGTGGAATTCATTGCTACAGGTGGCTCTCGCAGCCAAATTATTGGTTGTGTTTAAAGTGGAGATTGATTGGTTTTAAGATTACTAAGTGTGTCAAAGGTTACTGGGAGAAAGCAGAATAGGGCTGAGGGGGGTACTAAAGCAGACACGATGGAATGGCAGAGCAGGCTCGATGGGCCGACTTGCTCTCATATCTTATGGTCGAACCTCCTTCCACGACTGGGCAGTCAGTTCCAAAACCCCAAAACTTCGTGGGTGGGCAAGTTCCCCACCAAATGTTAATGACTGTAAACTTATGCAAGAGTTCACTGACCTCTCTGGGATAGAAATCAAAGCCCTCCTTTTGCTTACTGTCCTCCTCAACCGCATTCTCCTGTCTCCTCCTCATAACAACTGATGCCCTGACTGATCAGAACCTATCAACCTCCGCTTTCTCTGTTAAACCTTTCCTCTGGGAAGGTCTTAATGCCAAATTCTCCCAAAGTTGAGGAAGGAACCTCAGTTAAAATGAACACTTACCGACACAAATGTGAATGCAAAGTTAACCACGCCACATCCAACGGTGGCATAAACTGGCTGCTCCACCCCGGCATTCTCGAAAATACTGGTGGAATAATAAAATATCTGTGGATAAAAGAGTCAGGTTGAGAAAACACCAGCAGAAATATTTGTGCAATAAGTTTAAAGGCAGGATTTACAGCACAGAGGTGGTGAATATCTGAAACAAGTTGACAGGAGAGGTTGTGCAGGCAGAACATAGAAAATTACAAAACAATACAATCACTGACCCAGGGGATGTTGGGCAGACGGTCAGCACCGGGACTGACCCAGGGGATGTTGGGCAGACGGTCAGCGACGGGACTGACCCAGGGGATGTGGGCAGACGGTCAGCGCCGGGACTGACCCAGGGGATGTTGGGCAGACGGTCAGTGCCGGGACTGACCCAGGGGATGTTGGGCAGACGGTCAGCGCCGGGACTGACCCAGGGGATGTGGGCAGACGGTCAGCAACGGGACTGACCCAGGGGATGTTGGGCAGACGGTCAGCGACGGGACTGACCCAGGGGATGTGGGCAGACGGTCAGCGCCGGGACTGACCCAGGGGATGTTGGGCAGACGGTCAGCGACGGGACTGACCCAGGGGATGTTGGGCAGACGGTCAGCGCCGGGACTGACCCAGGGGATGTTGGGCAGTCTGTGGTGCAAGTGTAATGTTTGCACTTCGTTGTGATCCAGAACATAGAACCACAGTAACACTACAAGGCCCTTCGGCCCACACTATTGTGTTGGCCTTTTAACCTACTCAAAAATCAATCTAACTCTTCCCTTCCACATAGCCCCCTGTTTTTCTACCCAAGCGTTTCTTGCATCTGCCTAATACATCTTCCTCTACCACCACCCCGGCAGCACATTCCACGCTCCTACCACTCTCCCACAACTTGTCTCAGACATCTCCCACTATACTTTCCTCCAATCACATTAAAATTATGTCCCCTGGTTTAGCCCTTTCCACTCTGGGAGAGAGACTACCTGTCCACTTGATCAGTGCCTCCCTTAGTTACGGTTAACTGCTAATGTTTAAGATTGCCAATTAAATATGTTTGAATACACTTAGACCCTTTATTTTGTTATATCACTAGTTCTAGTAGTTTCATTAGTTTGTTCATTACAAGACAGTTCATTTTTGCTGGTTTCTCAGTAAAGGATTGAATGCACTTTCTTCAACTTAGAAAATTTTGTACACCTCTATCGAGTCACCACTCATCCTCCTTTGCTCAAAAGAGTAAAGCGTTAGCTCACTCAACCTATCTTCATTCTAATGTAGAACTCATTTTCTCAGTATAATATAGACTGTAGGTGTATACACACACACTCACGCGCACACGTTGTGTCTGGGTGGACTATATGCACTATATACACACTGTAGATTTTCATTTTAACATTTTATACCTGCAATTTATAAATACTTATTTTTTCATAAATTCTAATGTATTCCTTTATTTTCTTGTGAGTGCCTGCAGGAAAATGAAGATCCACGGTGATATTTTCACCTCAATAATGAATTTACTTTGACAAACACTGCAGCAGTCTGACGAATCTCACAACACTTTGCTAGCTGCGCTATGGAGGGGACGCTGATACTCACGGCGTTGATTCCTGAGAGTTGCTGTGACAGCTGGAGGACGATGGCGATGATAATCGGCTGACGGTACATCGGCGAGATGAAGAGCTCGGGGATCGTCACTTTCTTCTCCCTCATCATCTGCCTGCTCTCCTCTTTCATCTCCTGCAGGTCCGCGGTGACATCTGACACTCCGCGAAGCTTCTTCAGGACTGGAGGGGAAAGGTGACGGGTGAAACCACTAGCCCACTCTCACACGCGGTGTCAAGCATGCCGCGCTCCACTGCCGCCACAAGCAAACAGACTGGACGGACTAAATAATCTCACAGTAAAGATACACGTACGAAATTGTAAGTCAGGGCCTCATTCCTGACGCATAGATGCAGAGTACCAGGACCCCAAGGGATCATCCTTATAGCTCAGAGCGTCTGAGTTCAGAGTTCAATCCTGTAAGGAATTTGTACGTCCTCCCTGTGACTGCGTGGGGGTTTCTCCAGGTGTCCTGGTCTCCTCCCACAGTCCAAAGACGTACCGGTTAGTAGGCCATTGTAAATTGTCCTGTGATTAGGCTCAGGTGGGTTGCTGGGGGGTGCAGCTCGTTGGGCCTATTCCGTGCTGTGTCTCTAAATAAATAATTACTCCCCACTTCCTCTCCTGCTGCAGCCCCACATTCTCGGTTTACACTTACAGAGGAGGCTGTCCAGCCTTTGGCAGACACTTGGACAGGTAAATGGATAGGAGGGGGTTAAGATGAATCTAGGTCAATAGTGGGCAAATGGGAACACCTTAGATGGGCATCTTCTTTAACATGCACGAATTGGGCCAAAGGGCCTGTATTCGTGTTTGTTCTGTGTGGCTCTATTGAGCCCACAGCAACTCCCTGGGAGAAATTCCATCAACCCCATCCAACAGGGACAAATCCCCATCCCATCACCAATGGGAAACTCAACCAGTCCCAGGGAATGCATGCAAACTCCACGGAGGCAGCGTCCAAGGTCAGGTGGACAGAAGGGATTACTCTGGGAGCTTCTCTGACTCAATGGAGCAAACGGCCTCATTGTAAAGAGACCATTTAAAAATAAGTTAAACATGATGCTTTGCTGAGCTGTCAAGAGTAAATTTAATCTTAACACAATATCATAAGACATAGAAGCACAATTAGGCCATTCAGCCCATCGAGTCTGCTCCATCATTCCATCATGGCCGATTTATTTTCCCTCTCAAACCCATTTTCCTGCCTTCTCCCCTTAACATTTGACACCCTGACTAATCAAGAACCTATCAACCGCCGCTTTAAACATACCCAATGACTTGGCCTCCACATCCGTCTGTGGCAATTAATTTGACAGATTCACCACCCTCTGGCTAAAGAAATCCCTCCTCAACCCCATTCTAAAGAGATGTCCCTGAATTCTGAGGCTTTGGTCTGTGGACCTAGACTCCCCCACAACAGGAAACATCCTCATCTCTGTTCAATATGAAAGGTGGGGGTAGACATTGCGTCTCCCCAGATAAGCTTACCATTCCTTGCCTTTTCCTCTTCGTTCTTGTTGATGAGGAGGTAACGTGGACTTTTAGGACACAAAGGCAAAACGATGCACTGAACCAAGGCAGGAATAAAGAGCAACCCCAACAAGAATGGCCAACTCGACTCGTTCCCCAGCAAGGCATCCATGCCAAGCACCTGTAGAGACAGAGAGAGAAAAACACATCAGGGAAGCTGCACAAATTCCAAAAGTCTAATTCCCCCAGGCGAAATCCCAACCCTACCCACACACTCACAGCTCCCACAGTCCAAAGACATTCTGGTTAATTGGCCATTGTAAATTGTTCTGTTAGGTTAGGGGTTAAGTAGGTGGGCTGTTGGGTGGCGTGGCTTGTTGGGCGGGAAAGGCCTGTTGAGCGCGGTATCTCTAAATAAGTCCTGCCTCATCAGGTCCCACCCAAGGACCTTGGAATTGTGTGTGTGGAGATTGAGGAACTAGAAGTGATGGAAGAGGCCTGGAATTGTGTGTGTGGAGATTGAGGAACTAGAAGTGATGGAAGAGGCCTGGAATTGTGTGTGTGGAGACTGAGGAACTAGAAGTGATGGAAGAGGCCTGGAATTGTGTGTGTGGAGACTGAGAAACTAGAAGTGATGGAAGAGGCCTGGAATTGTGTGTGTGGAGATTGAGAAACTAGAAGTGATGGAAGAGGCCTGGAATTGTGTGTGTGGAGATTGAGAAACTAGAAGTGATGGAAGAGGCCTGGAATTGTGTGTGTGGGGAGATGAGTAAATATGTGGAAGATTGAGGAACTAGAAGTGATGGAAGAGGCCTGGAATTGTGTGTGTGGAGATTGAGAAACTAGAAGTGATGGAAGAGGCCTGGAATTGTGTGTGTGGAGATTGAGAAACTAGAAGTGATGGAAGAGGCCTGGAATTGTGTGTGTGGAGATTGAGAAACTAGAAGTGATGGAAGAGGCCTGGAATTGTGTGTGTGGGGAGATGAGTAAATATGTGGAAGATTGAGGAACTAGAAGTGATGGAAGAGGCCTGGAATTGTGTGTGTGGAGATTGAGAAACTAGAAGTGATGGAAGAGGCCTGGAATTGTGTGTGTAGAGATGGGTAAATATGTGGAAGATTGAGGAACTAGAAGTGATGGAAGAGGCCTGCTCTGAGCATCGATGGTCACATTGAACGGCAGGGTGGAGTTGACAGGCTAAGCCTATTCTTGCTCCTCTTTGCTTATGGAGAGGTTTGAGGGGAACGAGTGGAGAGTGGTCAGTCAGGCACGGCAACGATCAGCCCAACAGCGCCGGCTCGGCAAACTGGCAGGTGTTGGTGGATTTTCCTCTGATTGAAATTGGCTTATTATCACCTCTCATACCGAGACGCAGTGAGAAGCTCGTCTTGCATACTGTTCATTCAGATCACGTCATTACACAGTGTATTGAGGTAGAACAAGGTAAAACAATAACAGAATGTGAATAAAGTGGAAAAGCTACCAAAAAAGTGCAGTCTGCGTGACCATTAGAAACTGCTGAGCTGTGGACACACCAAAACCAGCCTCCCCTCTGTGGACTTTGTCTACACTTCTCACCACCTCAGTAATGCAGCCAGCAGCCGTATAAAACTTGGGTTAGGCCGCACCTAGCATACTGTGTGCAGTTCCAGTCGCTCCTTCACGGGGGGTGGTGAAGGATTTAGTGCAGGAGGTTTACCAGCGTGCTGACAGAGGGGATGAGCTACAACGAGAGAGAGGACAAACTTTTCCTGGAGGCTGAGGAGCGGACTTGCAGAAACTGATAAAGTTATGAGAGGCACAGCCAGAATCTTTCTTCCACAAAAGAACATAAGTAAAAGGTTAACAGAAATGTGTGGGATGCTTCCTTCTACACAGTGGTGGGTGCCGGGTGCTGGTAAGTAGATAAGATAGAGGTGTTTAAGAGACCATAGCATAGGTACATCCATATTCAGGGAATGGAGGGACATCAATCATGTGCACCCAGAAAAGATTTAGGTTAATTTGGAACGGTGTTTGCCTAGAGGGCCTGATCTGTTCTGTTCCAATTTCTCTAAATCTACAATTGTTTAATGGATCAGCTGAGCTGAAAGTGTGGAAGCTGATGCACTTGGACAGACCTGAGATGATAGGCCCCCTCCCCCACCAGGCACGCACCCCTCTCCTTTGAACTTGCCCCCTCTGAATGCATGAATGCCCGCTTGGTACTTTGCCTTGGGGCACAACGCTGCCGTTTAAAGCTTCAGTAACGACTCTCACCTGGGCAACGAGGATCCCAAACACGACACCCAGCTGGTGTAGGGTACCCAGGGCTCCCCTCAGGGCGGTGGGGGAAATCTCGCCCACGTACATTGGCACAAAGCCCGTGCTCAAGCCAGAGTAGATCCCAATGACGAACCGGCCCAATACCAGCATCTCATATGATCTGGCCGCCTTCGAGAATCCCATCAGTATGGCAGCAAGGAATGCCAGGACGTTTGCCAATAACATGGAGTTACGCCTGGGGAGAGAGCAGCCACATTATATCCAATGCAGTCAGCGCACAGGCATCCTGCAGTTTCCAATTCAAGTCCTGCTGCGTCTGTAAACTCTTTGTACCAGGTGCTCTGGTTTCCTCCCACATTCCACAGACGTACAGGTCAGTAGGTTGATTGGTCACATGGGTGTAACTGGGTAGCATGGGCTCATTGAGCTGGAAAGACCTGTTACCACATTGTATCACCAATTTTTAAAAATCAAATTAATTAAGATATCAAAGGGAACAAATGCTGCTTCAGCTCTGCCATCCAATTTCCGTACGGACAATGAACACCATCTCACTAACTTCTTTTTATTCTACTTATTTAATTTTTTCTTATAGACAGTTAATTGGGGCATCGGTTAATCGGGGCAGTTGCTTTTATGGGATAACTCCTAAAGAACAAAATCTAATCGAGAAAACAGCCTGGTATTTCTTTGTTTATTCGGGACACTACATCTCTAACTGGGACAGGAGAATGTTTCCAACTAGCATCAGTCGTGTGCAGTTGAGTGGCCACCGGACACTACCCCGTGCTCAGAGCGAACAACTGTGTCAGTTGCTCATTTGGGCTGACCAACGCCGAATCAAAAAGCATTGAATTTTGACTCTGCTTCATGCAGGAAGGCAATGAAAGCAGTCTATTATCTGCACTAGCGCTCTGTGCTGGTTTTGTTTATTTACAGTCGGAGGAACATGGCAACGTACACTGGATGAATTCCCCCGTCAATAACTATTAGGAACTGATACATGGATTTATAGTTCTGTAGTAGTATTGGTAGTGTTCTAATTTGTTCTGTATTTCTCTTAAATACATAATTTGTTACTCAGTTAAATGGCAGTTTGTCTTTTTTCTGTACCTTCTCAACTATTTGGCTAATTCTGGCAGCTGCTTAATTGGGCCAAAGTGTACTGGTCCTGATATCTCCCAATTAATCCTATGCACTATGTCTATATGTCTCTCTTATAGTTGCAAGCTTTGTTATACGACTGTAACACTGTGAGCATAATGGGCATTCTGTGGGAGCAGTGTTTGGGTTCTGGTTAGAGATAATGGGGGCTTTGGAGTGTGAGCCGTCCAATGAAGGGAGTGTGTTTTCGGGTTGTGTGCCTGACACCGGCGTGAGCTGGGGCTTCTGCTTGGCGGGGGATGAAAGGAGAAGATGCAGGAGAGGAGAGATTGTAGGACTCAACCCGCGGGGGGGGGGCCATGATTCGACAATGTCCGGGGTGATCGAAGGAGGATCAGCGAATGGAGAAACCATGAGTTTCAACTTGTGCACATCAGGCCGTTTCATTAACACGGACCATTCTTTTGTGTGTTTTTTTTTTAAAAAGAAACATTATTATGTATTGTAAAGTGCTGCTGCTGCAAAACAACAAATTTCATGACACATGCCAGTGATATTACATCTGATTCGGATTCTGAACGTATTTCCAGGGTGTGAGATTTGTCTGACACTGAGCCCCACATCCTGTGATATTTTACAAAGCGAATCAGTAAGTGATGACTATGTTTGTATTAACAATGTCAAGTATTACCTTCCAAACCGATTCACAAACAATCCCACGGAAAACGATCCAATCATGCCTCCCACGGAGAATATAGCTACAGCCAGTGACCAGATACTGGTGAGCGACGACTTACTAACTGGCTCATTGTAACGGTATAACCAAGTGTCATTAATGAAGCTCTCAATAACCTGAAATTAATAATAAAAATAAAATCATCTTTACCTATTAACATATATCAACAATTTTCTTAAAAATCCTGAAAAATAAGCTTGAATTTCTTATCTAAAGAAATCACAAATCACCTGTCAAAATATCATCCTAATACTTGTATGCAAACTATAAATAAAACTGTAACATCGCAGAACCAATCACCGCTGACTCAGATAAGCACAGCATACTGAAGGAGCAGGAGGGCATGATGAGTAACTGATGAGAGATTCTGTAATTCTAAATCAAGCAGAAATCTTTCATGTCGCTATATTAACTAGCGAAAAGCATTTAATTGTCATAATTAATTCATAACTCATGGTTAAGAGATATAATACACACACAATACTTGTGAAATTTCCACATCTGATGTACTATATCCATTAACAACCAAAAAGAGCAACTGCTGTATCTAAAACACACCACAGCATTTTTCAGGGTGACTAAGCCCACCGCGGTTTTCTCTCGCTTTAAACCTGCTCGCTAATTTATGAATCAAATTGAATATCAAATCAGAAGCAACCAAATTAATTGCACCTTCACACTCCTCCTCTACATGGATGATTTGAAATTGTATGCCCCTTTA
Organism: Hemitrygon akajei; assembly: GCF_048418815.1. NCBI lineage: Eukaryota > Metazoa > Chordata > Chondrichthyes > Myliobatiformes > Dasyatidae > Hemitrygon > Hemitrygon akajei. The sequence goes on from NC_133152.1 coordinate 47,706,896, forward strand.
TCAGTTAAGCTAAAGTAATTAAATACTAAAACCATTTTCAAAAGATATAAAATGAACTTTGGATTGGATAAGTGCAGAATATTAAACCTAAAGAAAGGTGCAATAGAGTTAATAGAATAGAAAACCGAGCAGCAGTTTACAATCCAACCGAAGGATGAGTACATACCTGGGATATCAACAAGCAAAGAGATCATAGTGCAATAAAGGAAACTTTGACAGAACTTTGACAGTCTTAAGAAAATTTGTCAAACAGAGCTCAACAGTAAAAATGTAACAAAAATACTTTTGCTACACCTATATTAAAGTATTATTTTGGTATAATATCTCTGGAACTGATCTGGAAAACTTAAAGAAAAATAAGAACTGAAAAGACAAATTTAGAAAACACTACCGACATTGAATGCTCTTATGTTAACACTACCCTAGGACAGCAGGTGGAAGAGGAATTACAGACATTAAACATCTATGCAACACTTATTACTACAGATGAAAATGTTAACCAATGGAAGAGTATGACCCTCCATGGAAGACGTCCCCATGAACGGAGCAGATTAGATGTCAACAAGGAAGTGTCGAACGACTGGTTCAGGATCGGAAACCACTTCCCGGAAACGAGGTGGCACGGTGACACAGTGCCTTACAGCGTCGGCAACCTGGGTTCATAGCTCATAACTGTCTGTGAGGAGACTGTATGTTCTCCCCAAGTGCTCTGGTTTCCTCCCACAATCCAAAGACATACTGGTTAGGGTTAGTGAGTTGTGCTATGTTGGTGCCCGGCTGCCCCCAGCACATCCTCGCTGATTTGATTTGATGCAAACACATTTCACCATATGGTTCGATGTTTTGATATACATGTGACCTTACTTTGGTGCTGGAAACGAGATGACACCTGCGAGCTGCCCTCAACAGATCCTCAGACTGTGGTGGTCCCTGATCCAAGTAAAACATTTCACTGTATGTTTCAATATACATGTAATGCTAATCTTAGACCTTCACACCGTGATCTTTCGCAGCATTGTCTCACGATCAGTGATCTGAGCACAATTATGTTAACCTGAGATTAACATTAGATCTTCCTCTTGTGTGCAAAATGAAAAACACAGGGAGCTGGGTGAAGCCTTCAGTTAGTCGATAAAGTGCCAATCTTCAACAGGTGATGTTTCAAGAAGGCAGCATCCAACATTGAGGACCCCCATCACTCAGGACATGCCCTCTTCTCATTGCTACCGTCAGGGAGGAGATACAGGAGCTTGAAGACCCACACTCAACATTTCCAGAATAGCTTCTTCCCCTCCACCATCCAATTTCTGAATGGACAATGAATCCATGAACACTACCTCACTATATTTTTGCCCTCCTTATGTAATACATCACATATAAGGGTATGCAATTTATTTATTTGTGTGTGTATATATATTATTGAAGCTCATGTGGTTCATGGGGAGGACGTACAAACTCCTTACAGACAGCACCAGAATTGAACTCTGAACTCACACCCCGAGCTGTAATAATGTTAAATAAACTGTCGTGATCTTGTATGTTATGCATTATATACATGTAGTACACTGTATGTACATTACAGCATCATTATGTATTTTATAATATACAACACTGTTTTCTCTAATTTTGCACTAATTTTTAACACATTTCTTATTGTAACTGATAGCATTTTGCATTAAGCACTACACACAAAATGCTGGAGGAACTCGAAAGGTCAGGCAGCATCTATACAAATGAACAAACAGCCAACAGTTTCGGCCGAGACCCTTCACCAATGCTGAACATCAACTGATTATTGGTCTCCATAGATGCTGTCTGACCTGCTGAATTCCTCCAGCATTTTGTGTGTGTTATCTACAGAATCTCGTGTTTAGTATTTTTTAATATGTATTGCATTATACTGCTGCCGCAAAACAACAAATCCTGTTTCTGAACGCAAGAAATTCTGGAGATGCTGGACATCCAAAGCAACACACGTAAAATGCTGGAGGAACTCAGCAGGTAAGGAAATGAATAAAACAGCCAACGTTTCGCACCAAGACTCTTCCCCAGGACTGGAAAGGAAGGTGGAAGATGGCAGCATAAGAGGTTGGGAGAGGGGAAGGAGGATAGCTATAAATGATAGTGAAGCCAGGTGGGTGGGAAAGATAAAAGGAATCTGACAGTGGAGAGTGGACCAATGGACAGTGTAATATTATCAACAGTAGGTGGCAGCAGAGAGCCATCTTTTGTAAACAAGCTCCTCAGTGATGACAACCCCTGCAGTTTACTTTATGGCCAGCGACTGGCATAGCTCGAATTTGACTTTGAATTCAATGAGAGGTCACAGCACAAGGACACCTCGCTGGTTCCATGCTTCTCACCACTCAACTGTCACCTCGGAAGTTAAAGAGTTCAAAACCACCTATCCCTCAGAGTTGTGGTGAGCTCGGGATAATGACCACCACTCAGAGTCCAGGCTAGTCACTTGGGAATTTTAGTAAGAGCAGCAAGGTGGTTTGTTAGAGAAAACTCAGGAACTGCCTTCACTCACAGGAGGTTAACAGGTTCTTGATAAGTCAGGGTGTCAAAACTTATGGAGAAGAGGCAGGAGAATGGGGTTGAGTGAGATAATAAATTAGCCGTGATGGAATGAGCAGACTCAATGGACCGAATGGCCCAATTCTGCTCCCAAGTCTTATGGTTAACTAGTTTCATCTGAGGTTAACATACCCTGCCCTAAAGAGAGTTTAATCTGCATTCTGAAACACATTCCAAGCACGTTTCACTCCTGCCAGGGTCTAATTACGCGAGAGATCACCTCCAAACTAAATTACCCCAGCCCTGCCCTAAAACAGATGGATGCCCTTTGCCCAGCCTTAACATACACGGTAAAACCTTTTTCTTAGAAACTATAAAACCAAAAGCAGAAATCTATGACTTCCCTGGAAGGGAGTGAGTGATATTGAATGCAAAGCAGTATGGGTCAGGCCAACATGCCACACGTTCAGCTATTCCTATTCTGACATGGTCCTTAATCCTTTCAGTCTCCTCCGGTTCACGTACTCACGGAATGCCTCGACCACCACCCACCACTGTGTAAAAACATGTTCAATATATTGAATATATGAATATGTATTAATACAACCAACATATCAATACAGTTACAAAGAAGGCACAACAGCAGCTATATTTCATTAGGAGTTTGAGGAGATTTGGTATGTCACCACAGACACTCACAAATTTCTACAGCTGTACCGTGGAGAGCATTCTAACTGGTTGCATCACCATCTGGTACGGAGAGGCCACTGCACAGGGTGGGAAAAAGCTGCAGAGGGTTGTAAACTCAGCCAGATCCCATCATGGGCACTAGCCTCCCCAGCATCGAGAACATCTTCAAAAGGTGATGCCTCAGAAAGGCCTGATCCACCACTAAGGATCCCATCACCCAGGATATACCCTCTTCTCATCGCTACCATCAAGGAGGGGGTACAGGAGCCTGAAGGCGCACACTCAATGTTTCAGGAACAACTTCTTCACCATCAGATTTATGAATGGATAATAAACCTAATGAATACTACCTCACTAGCTTCTTTCACTACTTATTTAATTTATGAATTTCAATAGAAATTGTATAGTTCTTACAATGTACTGCTGCCACAAAACAACAAATTCCACGACTTATGTTCGTGATACAAAACCTGATTCTGCTAACTTGCTTTGTAAAGGTTTAAAAATACTTCCTTGAAACTTAAAGCTACGCACTTTTGTATTTCAGAAACACAAGAAATTCTGCAGATGCTGGAACTCCAGATTAACACACACAAAATGCTGGAGGAACTTAGGTGCACTTAGAACTTTAGGAGGGTTAATGGCGCCTAACGGCGACTCCTTTGCTTGCATCTACGGAAACAGCTCTATTTTCATCTTTAATATCTCTGTTTTTCCTTTTCAGGGTTCTTTCAAAGACCCTGACCTGGAGTTACACACCGACTTCGGTTCTTTGCAGGAATGGGACCCACTCTCAGGGTTTCATAACTGGCCGTTGTTCGGCACACCAAGGGCTCGGCCTAAGAGTCCGGCACCGATTCGGAAGCCTGGCATCTCAGGGCTCTGGAGACAGGTGGATCGAGGGTCGGTGTCATGACAGGAGACCCGTGTGCCGTCAGGGGAGTGGGTTATCTGCGACTGTCTGCCTGGAGACCCGGGATCTTTGTGATCTTCAGGCACAGAGCTCAAGAAAAGCAATGTAACGGACTTTTAACATTGTAAGCCAGTGGCGAGTTGTTTGTTATGTCTTCCAGCTCGCTGGGAAAATGGAGACACCTTTCTCCCTTAGCAGGGAGAGAGAGAATCTGCAGTATGTCAAATACCTGGTGAAACACTAAGTCTTTGGGGTAACTACAAGTTTGTGTCTTTGCTTGAGCTTCAGTGCTCAGTGGCAGTGCCAATGCTATTTTTTTTTGCTGGAGTAGGGAGGGCGGGGATTTTTGCTTGCTGTCGCTTGCGCACGAGAGGGGGGAGCTGGGGGGGTACTTTGGGGTTCTCACGTTTAACTGCCATTCATTTTTCGGGCACTCCTCTGTTTTCATGGATGGTTGCGAAGAAGAAGCATTTCAGGATGTATACTGTATACATTTCTCTGACATTAAATGTACCTTTGAACTCAGCAGGTCAGGCAGCATGCATGCAGTCAGTGTTTCGGGCCGAGCCCCTCTAGTATCTGACAGCTGGGTTGTGGAAAAGTCCCTGACTGTCTACCTCATGTTCGCCATTCAATCAACTTTATCACGTCTCCCCTCACTCAGGACTTAAAGAGACACAATTCACCAGGCAACAGCAGAACTGCCCACAGGCTACCCAAACACTTCCCAGTCGTTTTCTAATATCCGTTTTGTCCAGGAAAACACAACAAGGTGCTGGAAAAGGGCCAGTAATATCATGAAGGATCCCACCCACCCTGCTCATGGACTGTTTGTCCCACTCCCATCAGGGGGGAGGCTACGTAACATCCACACCAGGACCCCCAGACTCAAAAACAGTTACTTTCCCCAAGCAGTAAGACTGATCAACACCTCCACCCACTAACCCAGCCCTCTACACCCCCAACCACCACTACTTTATCATTTCCTGTCAGAGTCACCTTATGTACAGACACTCCTGTGCCGAGCGTCACTTTATGGACAATCTATATGTATAAACTCTTATTTATTATGTTTATTATTAGTATTATTCTGTTTTTAATCTTATTGCATTTTTTTGTGCTGCATCAAATCTGCAGTAACAATTATCTTGTTCTCCCTTACGCTTGTGTGCTGGAAATGACATTGAACAATCTTGAATCTTGTCAATGTGATCTACCCTGGGAATGGGATTTTTGGAAAGGTGGTTGTGAAACATGCTCTGGAAGCATCAGCAGTTTGTGAAAAGCCGAAAGAACAAGTTTACTCAGCCTGCCTGTCCGAGTTAAACATGGACGACTGACGATGTGAGAGACTGTCGTTGAAGCTGTTCCACTTCAACACACACCACGCTCCACTGATCAGCATCATGTTACACTGCATCTACACGCCCACTGCTCCCCCGTAGACGTCACACCATGCTCTACTCTATAGACGTCAGACCACACTTTACCCTATTTACGTCAAAACACCTATATACAGTCCTACGCAAGTCTTCAGCATATATATATACACGTACAGCCAGGGTGAACAGGACTGTAGTAATAGCATGTATTGCACTGTACGGCTGCCACAAAAAAGAACAAATTTCATGATGTGCGAGAGGTTCTGATGTGGGTCTCTATTGTGCACTGAGAGTGGGAAGGTGGGGAGTGAGGGGGAATCACGGTTTGGAAAAAGAAAAAGAAAAAGTGAGAGTAAGCGTTCAGCACGGACTAGAAGGGCCAAGATGGCCTGTTTCCGTGCTGTAATTGTTATATGGTTATATGGAAAAGGGGAGGGGAACGCCTCGCACCAATCCGCGCCCCCCCCGCCCGCCTCGCACTGATCCGCCCCCCCCCCCCCCCCCCCCCCCCCCCGTCCATGGCACTCCGCTCTTATTCTTCAGAGGAGGGGGATCGATTGGTGGGGCAGGGCATGTTCTAGAGGGTAAGGGTTGTTATTGAGGGGCAGGACAGGGGAGGGGCAAGTTCTGGAAGAAAGAAAGGTTTGAGCAGACAGGACAGAAAAGGTCTTGGCCTGTGGTAACTTAGCGGTTAGCATAATCTCTGGCCAGTTTGTGTAGAAATGATGGGGACAGGTGAGATAAAGAATGGAGGTGGGGGAGGTCTTGGAGAGGAGGGGCAGGCTCTGGAAAGAAGGTTTTCCGGGAGACAAGGCAGTGGGAGATAATCCAGGGAACAGGCAGGTTCTCCAGAGGAGGGGAGAGCACCAGATACGGGAGAGAACCCCAACAAGCTTGCAAGTGAAATGTCACCTCACCTGGAAGAACTTCGGGGCCTTGAATGAAGGTGAGGGAGGAGGTGAATGAGCAGGTATAGCACTCGTTTAAAATTATAAACCCATTATGAAACAAACATTTTAAACGTTTTTTCTTCTGTGAATGAATGCCTTACCTTCTGTGGAGCGTTGATGACCCCAGTGTTGTAACCAAACTGCACAGAACCAAGTACTGCAGTGCTCACCGCCAGCACTAACTTTCCGGTAATTTTCTGAAACACAATGTAAAAAAAAGAGAAATTCACACACTGTAGTTCTTACTGTCAAACACCGACAGCTAACTGCAGAAAAAATACCAAAACTTCACAGGCAGCAACCTGGAACCGTTCTGAGTTTCTGCCGAAACCCCCCTGGGGCAAATTCCGGTCTAATTAGTTGCAGGTGCTCGTGTTAGGGATACAGTTATTTCTTTCACAAATCTCTTTTCCAAAGAGGATAGAACGTAAAACAGTAGATCACAGCTTTATAAAACTCTACACGTACAAATGACCACAGCATCTGCAGTGTACTTTGTGTTTATAAAACCCTAGTTAGGCTGCATTCGGAATACTGCCTACAGTTCTGGTCACTCCATTAAAGGGAGGATGTCGAGGCGTGAGGGTGCAGTAAAGCCTGGATTAGAGGGCATGAGCTTTAATAAAAGGCTGCTTTCTCTGGAGTGGCGGAGGCCGAGGGGAGATCTGATAGAGGTTTATAAGATTACGAGAGGTCTAGATGGAAGAGACAAGACAGTACCGGTATTTTACCCCCAGGGCAGAAATGTCTAATAACAAGGGGCACACATTTAAGGTGGGATGGGGAGCGGGGAGTAAATCAGAGAGCGGTGGGTACTTGGAATGCACCACCTGGGGTGGTAGAGGCAGAAACATTGAAGACTTTTAAGAGATGTTTAGATAGGCAGATGAATGGGAGGAAGATGGAAGGATATGGACATTGTGTAGGGAGAAGGAATTGGTAGGGAGAAGGAATTGGTTTAATAGGTCATTTGATTACTGGTTCGGCATAAATTTGTGGGCCTGTTCCTGTGCTGTACTGTTCTATGTTCTAGTACAGGCCCTTGTCATGCCGACCTTTTAACCCTTTCTAACCCTTCCCTCCCACATAGCTCTCATTTCCTATCATCCATGTGCTTATCTAAGTCTCTAAATTTCCCTAATGTATCCGCCTGAACCACCACTCTTTATGTAAAGAGTCTTCCTCTGACATCCCCTCTATGCTTTCCTTCAATCATTAGCCATTTTCACCCAGGGAAAAGCCTCTGACTGTCCAGTTGATCAATGCCTACCATCATCTCATTAACACAGTGTTTTTGCCCCAAGAACTGCCACTCACTGGTTGTTTCCCCCCCCCCCCACCATTCTCTGCAAACTCTAGAGACTGTTGTGCATGAAAATACCAGGCAATCAGCAGTTTCTGAGATACTCAAACCACCCCATCTGGCACCAACAATCATTCCCCCACGGTCAAAGTCACATAGATCACATTTCTTCCCCACTCTCATGCTTGGTCTGGACAACAGCTGAACATCTTCACCACACCTGCATGCTTTTACGTAATGAGTTGCTTGCACATGATTGGCCAATTAGATATTTACATTAATGAGCAGGTGTACAGGTGTATCTGTTTAAGAAGCCACTGACCATAAAGCAGAGCTTTATACACTATATACATTTTCAAATTTTAAAAGGTTTTTACTACCACAACAAATTATAACCCCGAGGGGCATATGGTATCAGAAATCCACCAGGGACGGTGACATCGAGGAATTAAAGAGTAGGCCAGGGTCTCAGCCTCCGCTCCCTGTATGAAAGCCCACAAGGTGGACATGGTCAAATATCAGGCTGGCAGACCAGCAAGCACACTTGGGTGCCATCATCAGACTGTCCGGAGTTCGGGTCCTCATCCAGCGATATCATCCGCCAGTCCTGGATTGACACCGACGATTGAAGCCCAAAGGTCAATCGAAAGTCCAGAAGTAAATTAGGGCTGATGGCAGAAGTCTGCAACTCTCTGCGATTCTGCCAGGTGAGTCGAAGGCCCAGTGTCTCTGTGTCCGAGTCTACTGGAGGACAGAGGCCCAAAGTCAGCCTGTCCTGTTATTTCATTCAGAGATACAGGTGTGGAACAGGTCCTTCCACCGAACCACATTGCCCAGTAATCCAGCTATTTAACTCTAGTCAAAGGACAATTTACAATGAACAATCAACCTACTAAACCGGAGCACCTGGAGGAGACCCATGTGGTCCTGGAGAGAATATACAAATACGTTTTTGATGTTGCTGGTATTGAACCCCAAGCTAGAACAGGCCGAGCTCTGATAGTGTTGCACTAATCGCTACGCTACCATGGTGCCCTGGCATTGGAGGACAGTGTAAACACATGGGTTGGGAGGGAGGAGAGGGGCTTGCGTTTGCCGCATTGTGTGCTTGCTATGTAAGTGCCAGAACATGTGCGACATTTGGTTCCCCCAGGCTTAGTAGCTAAGCCACACATGAAGACCCCCAGAGCTGGACCTGGTTGTTCGAGGCTACTTGAGATGCACACCATCAGAAAGGGCATCCAAATACCCGCTTGGATTTCTCAGTGACCATCTGACATTGGCAGCCTCAGATGATACCCTTCCCATGGGAGTGGGGGGGGGGGGTCAGCACCTGGTTTTGTTCATGTTAAGGCTCCTTAATGGGTCACCCATCAGCTGCCCGAGTCCAGCAATGCTCTCCCCTTTGTCATACACACTTTCTGCAATACAATAGGGGTTTTATGACTATCCAATAATTCCACACTCCTGGTAATCAGTTCGTTGTTCAAATTTATTTATAATTACTTGAGTTTACATTCTGCAAGTGCTTGTGTGGGATTTGAACGAATATTTGAAGGGGGGGGATTTAGGTAATCCAGAGGGATGTCCTATAACATTGTCGCCTTTGATTCAACTTCCCACGTACGTGGCTCGTTGGCCAAAGTCTGTTTACAATTTTTCTCCACTTTGTCGTCAGAACAATTTCCTATTTGTTACTGAGAAAGGTTGGCGTCAGAGAAACCAGTCACGTTGTTAAATCCCTTAGTCCGCTGCTCAGCAGATCTCACAGAATGGAAACAGGAAGCAGAGTGTTTGCATTTGTATATGTCGTGGGATCGAATTTCCACTGTGCAATAAGCAGCTTTATTTCCTTACCCAACAACACAAAGCCTTGAATTGATTGAAAGGCAGAAGAGCTTAAAACCGGCTCAAGAAATTCACACTTCTCCAAGTAATTGGGGCACGCTCTTCCCACATCCTAATAACTTTGTCCTTCTCCTAGTAGTTTTTAAAAATTTATTTATTGACAGACAGCATGGAATGGGTCCTTGCGGCCTTTTGAGCTGTGTTGCCCAGCAACCCTGATTTAGCTCTAGCCTGATCACAGAACAATTTACATGGCCTATTGACGTACGTCTTTGGACTGTGGGAGGAAACCACAGCACCTGGAGGAAAGCAACAGAGTCACGAGAAGAAAGTACAGACGGCGGCAGAAATTGAACCCAGGCCACTGTGCTAACCACTACACTACCATGCCACCCCAAATGAGGCAACCTCTCCTCATGTCCCAATAACACAAAATCAGCATTAAAAATACTAAGAATACAGCAGTGAAAGGACAATGCAGGGACAAAGGAAGCATTTCCAGCTGCAGCTGGTTTACGGAAAATAATTCAAGCCTTTCTGATTAAAAATTAGAGTGAAGAACGAGATGACTGGGGACCCTTCCCTGCTGTTGCCTTCCTCCACCTTCACTGCCGTTGTGATGTGTCATCATCTCTGGCCAGCTCCACCAAAGGGGTGTTGGTTGGATTGAACTTCATCTGAAATCTCTCCCTTGACCTCACTACCATGGGTGAGCCTACCAGGAGCTAAGCTCCAGACAGCATCGCTCCCAGGACTCATAACCCTCTCCACCACAACAAGATGACAATTCTAAGAGAAGGTGTAGCTCTATTTCTAACCAAGGTAACACATAAGAAGGTCCTTCATTTACAAACGTTTGTAGAAAAGGCAAGCAGCCTTTTCCAAATGATGCCTTCTGTACAGCGCTACCAGGCTATCAAAACAAGATCTTCACGCCATCTTAAATGTTGCTTCCCCAGACAGTTAATCTGATCACCCATTCTAGTTGACTCCCCCACAACCCCCTCAGTCCCCCATCACTGCACCGTAAACACTCTAAACCATGTTTTATAATACTGATTACATTCTGGTATTTATGCACATTTTATCCCATAAACATACTTTAACCTTCAACTTTATTTTTCAATTCCTTATAATTGTTGAATGGTGGTGTTTTCTGTTGCACGTCTCGCCCTGACCAACACACCACAGCAAATGCCTAATAAAAGGAAATGTCCAGGGTGAATAAAATTGACCCTTGAGTCTTTACAGCACAGGTCATGGTCCTGGCATTCCCAGCTAAACAGGTGCTGATTTTAGGGATTTGTCAGGGGAGGTGTAGAGGTCCATGGAGAGGGCCGTGACTGAAGGCCAGGACAATCTGTAAAGTGGCTGAAGAGAAAGGAGAAGGAGGTCCACCCAATGCCCAACATACTGATGCAATCACAAAGAAAGCACAACAGCAGCTATATTTAATCACGAGTTTGCAACCAATGACTGCAGCAAATCTCTCAAAACGAAAGTCAAAGTAAAATTTTACAGTTGTACCGTGGAGAGCACGCTGACTGACTGATTGCATCATCAACTGGCATGGAGGGGCCACGTCGGAAAAGTTGCAAGCACGGCCAACTCTATCAGCACAAGGCTCCACATACATTAAGGACATCTTCAAAAAACAATGCTTCAAGATGTTGGCTTCCATCACTAAGGACCCTCACCACCCAGGACAAGCTCTGTTCTCATCAAGACACACGCTCATTGTTTCAGGAACAGCTTCTTTCTGTTCACCATCCGATGGCTCAATGAACACAGAACACATCACAATTCTGCTCTTTCTGTACTCAAGAGGACACCTGTACACCTGCTCACTAATACAAATATCTAATCAGCCAATCACATGGCAGCAATTCAATACATAAAAGCATGCAGACATGGTCAAGAGGTTCAGTTGTGGCTCAGACCAAACATAAGAATGGGAAAGAAATATGAAGCCTGAAGCACACACTCAGCAATTGATGAACGGCTTCTTCCCCTCTGCCATCTGATTCCTAAATGAACATTGAACCCGTGAACATTACCTCACTTTTGAGTGTATATTATTCTGGGGGTTTTTTGCACAATTTTTAATCTATTCAAAATATGTATACTGTAATTGATTTACTTATTTAATATTATTTTTATTTTTCCTTCTTTTTCTATTTTATATATTGCATTGAACTGCTGCTGCTAAGTTAATAAATTTCAGAAAATATGCCAGTGATAATAAACCTGATTCTGAAATGTTTGCTGGTGCCAGACAGGGTGATTTGAGTATCTCAGAAACGGATGATCTCCTGGTGTTTTCATGCAGAACATGAAAATTTTTACAAGAGTGGTGCCAAAAACATTCAGCAAGCGGCTGTTGTGTGGGTGAAAACTCTTTGTCAATGAGAGAGCTACACACACAAGAGGCTGGAGGAAGCCTGCAGGTCAGACAGCTTCTACACAAAAGAACAGTCGACATCGACTGATGGAGCGTCTCAGTCCGAAATGCTGACTGTTTGCTCTTTTCCATAGATACAGCCTGGGCTGCTGAGATACCCCTGCATCTTCTATGTATTGCTCTGGATTTCCAGCATCTACAGATTTTCTTGCATTTGTGGTTAATGAGAGAAATCACAGAATGGCCAGACCAGATCAAGGTGACAGGAAGACAATATTAACTCAAATAACCACACGTGTATACAAGAGCATCTCTGAACACAAAACAAACAGGTTGAACCTAGAAGTGGATGGGCTACAGCAGAAGGTCACAAACATACACTCCGTGGCCACTTTATTAGGCAGAGGAGGCATCCAATGGAGAGCATATGCCTTTTGGAATTATTTGTATGTATTGCTCAACATACAACGAAGTTCACTGTGTATGTCAGTGATAATAAACCGGATCCTGAATTTGACCTTGTGAAGAGAGCGAGCGGGCCTCTACGGTGAGAAAGGAGAGAGCAGTTCTGATTGGTGTTCCAGTGTGGAGAGACATGGAAAGGCATCACTCCAAGGAATAATCATTACTTTGAAGAGCAGGACAATAATCCATCCCACGAAAGTTCTAGAACTTGTTCTCCTTTCACCAAGGTCAGTCAAACTTACTTGAAACTGACTTCCCCGTTTCACAATCACAACGTAAATCACACCACACTTCCTCCTCTTCATTAAATGGAGTCAGAGATCCGAACAACACCAAGGGTCATTTTATCTGCCTTCAGATCCCTTAGATTCATATTCCTTAAACGCTCCACATACATAAACCCTTTTGTTCCCAGGATCATTCTTCTAAACCTCCTCTGGACCCTCTCCAATGCCAGCACATTCTTTTTTAAACAAGGGGCACAAAACTACTCTCAATACTCCGAATGAGGCCTCACCAGCACCTTATAAAGCCTCAGAATTACATAACACTTGGTCAGGGGAATTATACAAACATACACACTCACACCCATCTATGGCAATGAATTCCACAGAATTACCAACCCCAGTTTAAGAAATTCTTCCTTATCTCTGTTCTAAAGGGATGTCCTTCTATTCTGTGGCTGTGCCCTCTGGTCTTAGCCTCTCCCACTATAGGAAACATTCTCTCCACATCCACTCTATCTAGGCCTTTCAACATTTGGCAAGTTTCAATGAGATACCCCCCCCCCCCCCCCATTTCTAAACTCCAACTAGTTTACAACTAGAGCCATCAAATGTTCCTCAAACATTAACCCTATCATTCCTGGTATCATTACCTCCTCTCCCACTCCTGGAAACACCCTCGTCACATTCACTCAATGTATAATTATTTTTGATTTTCATTGACTTCATAAGCCTCGTCTCCAAATCCTTTCACAGAAGAAAGCTTCTGAAATAGCCTACTGTTAAACAAGTCTCCTGGGAAATAGACTAATTTAACCCTCTGTCAACAAACTGTAGATACAACTGAAACCAGTACATGACACAGGCTACAAGTGTGGGACCAGAGGACATTGTCCTGATGAAGGGTCTCAGTCCAGACCATCAACTGTTTATTCCCCACTGACTTTCTGAGTTCTTCCAGCATTGGCACGCATGCCATTCTATAGGAATGATTTTAACAGGCATTCAGAGATAATCACCGGCTTTTTAACTTCAGTCTAAGGCTGAACCCTGTAGCGACATCCATCCAGGGACTGACACCTGGTATGGAGGGGCCACTGCACAGGATGGGAAAAAGCTGCAGGAAATTGTAAACTCAGCCAGCTCCATCGAGGGCACTAGCCTCCCCTGCATCGAGGACACCTTCAAAAGGCGATGACTTGTAAAGGCAGCATCCATCATTAATAACAACCCCCCCCCAAATCACCCAGGACATGCCTCTTCATATTCCTAGCATCAGGGAGGTCCAGGAGCCTAAACACACACACAATGATTTAGGAACAGCTTCTTCCTCTCTGCCAATAGATTTCTGAATGGGCATTGAACCCATGAACACTAACTCAATAGTTCTCCTTATTTTTTGCTTGCTTGTTGGTCTACTTATGTATATATGATTTATTGTAATTTATCATTTTATTATGTATTGGAATGAACTACTGCCTCAAAACACACATTTCATGACGCATGCCAGTGATATTAAAACTGATTCTGATGGCCTGCACAAGTTCCCTTCATGTTCCCAGCAGGAATCGAATACTCCTGCCCAACCAGACCCCAGAACTCTGACAGAAACCCTGGGCAGCTCTGAGCAATACGTTCTCCACGTCACAGGAAAGCAGCATCCATTATAGGGACCCCATCATGGTCTCTTCTCGCTGCTGCCATCAGGAAGGTGGTACAGGAGCCTCAGGACCACACCACCATGTTCAGGAACCATCAGACTCTTGAACTAATGGGGATAACTTCACTCACCCCTTCACTGAACTAACTGCTCCCAAAACCTATGGATTCATTTCACAGACTCTTCATCTCATGTTCTTGATAGTTTTGTTTATTTATTATCATTATTATTTCCTTTTGTATTTGCAAAATTTGTTGTCTTTTGTACATTGCCAGTTTTATTCTGTGGTTTTTCATTAATTCTGTTATGTTCCTTTGCATTTACTGTGAATGCCCACCAGAAAATGAGACTCAGGGTTAGATACAGTGACATATATGTACTTTGATAATAAATTTACTTTGAACTTTGAATAAGGACCAGTGGTGAAGATGGCCGGAGCCCCAAGGCTGACTCAAACACTTACGAGGGATCTGAGGGTTAAGTTTCTCACTCACATGGGGATGACAATGGTCTACAGAACGTGCTGCCAGAGGAAGTGTAGTGACAGGTACAATGGACCCACTCCCATCAGGAGCAAGGAATTTAAATCATTTAATGTAATTTCCTGTTCACCAGTATGAAGGAAGTTTTTTTTCTGTGAAAAGCGGATGTGTGAGGAAATTTTCTGAGGATTATTACTTTGTTAATTTTGAGCCAATCAATTTTTAAGATGTGATTTTCTCTAAGGGTCCTTGTGCAGGATTCCCCAAAGGTAAACTTGAAGGTTCAGTCGGTGGCAAATGCTGCAGTGTTAGCATTCATTTCAAGAGGACGAGAATCTAAAAGCAAGGATCTAATGCTGAGGCTGCTTAAGCAGGTCAGAACATACTTGGAGTATTGTGAGCATTTTTGGGCTCCTTATCTAAGAAAGGATATGATGGCTTTGACAAGGGTCTGGAGGAGATCCACATCCATACAACCTTAAAAAACAACTAAATCTGAGCCGTGGCCTTGATGGAGAATGCAGCTCAGCACATCATTTCACCCTGACAATCAGTGACCTACCTCCTACACTAACTTCTTCGCCTCTGCTTTCGTAGGAGGCCGAGAGAGCTGGACTATGCGTATCTATACTCAGGTCATTCTACAGTTGCACAGTCGAGAGCATCCTGACACGCTTCATCCCTGTGTGGTATGGAAACAACACTGCGTCTAACAGGAGGGTAGTCAAAGCTGCCCAACGCATCACCAGTGTCAGCCTACTCAACACCAAGGGCACAGATACCGAAAAGTGGTGGAAAAGGGCCAGTAACATCATGAAGGATCCCACCCACCCTGCTCATGGACTGTTTGTCCCACTCCCATCAGGGAAGAGGCTACGTAGCATCCACACCAGGACCACCAGACTCAAAAACAGTTCCTTTCCCCAAGCAGTGAGGCTGATCAACACTTCCACCCACTAACCCACCCCTCCACACCCTCGAACACCACTACTTTATCATTTCCTGTCAGTCACCGTGTGTACAGACACCTCTGTGCCTAGAGTCACTTTATGGACATACAATCTATCTGATGTGTTCGTATTTATTGTTTTTTATTATTACTGTGCTGCAACGGATCTGGAGTAACAATTATTTCATTCTCTTTTACAGTTGTGTACTGGAAATGACATTAAACAATCTTGAATGTTGACGTCAATGTTGAAAGGTCAGTTATTCATGAACGAGGTCAGAACAGATTGAGAGGGACGTGGGGCAAAGGGGACTAACTTGGATATGATCTTGGGCAGCGCGGTGTCATATCAGCAGGCATAACATCTCACAGCAGCACCGATCGGGGTTCAATTCCTACCAAGTAACTGGCTGTAACAAGTTTGTGCATTCCTGTCTCCTCCAGGTGCTCTGGTTTCCTGCCACGTTCCAACAGTGTGGAAACATTCGCAGGCTGCCCCTAGCACATCCTGGTCGACATCTCAGTGTATGTTTGGACGTACCTGTGACAAGTAAAGCTGATCTTTAAAGTGGAGACGGATGGGTCTGTGTAACTGACTCCCATGGCAGCACAGGGACAACCCATATTTCCCACTCTATGATTATTTAATACCATACCGTCACTGGTCCAAACTAACCCTCCTGACCCCGACAGCCTCCAGCAGGAGATTAACTGCCTCCTCCCAATATATCTGTGTCCTTTAACCGTGCCCTCCACGTGAGCACGTCAAGTGATTTCGCTGCAGAGTGCAACCGGATATTCTGTGGTCACACAGGCCCAGAGACATTTTATACCACTTGCATCATTGATTCAGCCGGTGCAATAACCTAACTGTCCGGTGGATTCGGGAAGGATTGTGTTACACAGCAGTGTCCCAGCACAACCTCACCAAAGGAAAAAGTATGCATTTCTACCATGCTTTACGGAATACCAGGTCACCCCAAAATATTTCACCCTAGTGGCATACAAGTTCACCATTGACTGTTTCACAAGAAGGATGTTTGGGCATAGGGTTAACAAGCACATCCTGTAAAAACCCAGAACTACAGAAATGCCATCAGAAGTTCTAAACACTTATCCCCGGGAGAGAGAGGATCAGAGACGACACGCGAGGACCATTTGAAAGACTGGCCCAAGACAGAGGACACCGTGAGCTGCTCCAAGCAGAGGATGGACGATGTATCTTTAGAAGCAATTCTGCATTGTAACGAGTGTAAATTATTTCTGCAACCTGATCACAGTATGAAAATGAACAAGTATTCTGTCTGCAAGCACAAGAAATCCTGCAGATCCTGGAAATCTTGAGCAACACACACAAAATGCTGAAGAAACTTGGAAGGTGAGATGCATCTATGGACTGTTGATCGTGAAAGCTAAAGATTCTCGCCCAAAACATTAACTTTTTATTCTTCTCCATAGATGCTGTCTGACCTGCTGAGTTCCTCTGGATTTCAGCATCTGCAGAATCTTGTGTTAGAGGTGCTGCAGATGCTGGAAATCTTCAGCAACACGCACAAAATGCTGCAGGAACTCAGCATGTCAGGCAGCATCTGTGAAGGGGGGTAAACAGGCTCGTCAGAAATGCAAGGAGAATTCTGACTCAACGCCACCTATCCCATATCCCTTGAAAATGCCACACCCAAAATTGCTGAAAGAACTCCACAGGTCAGGCAGCATCTATAGAGAAAAACAAAGAGCCAACGTTTCAGGCCGACATCCTTCATTCAAACTGCTGCATTCTGATTCACCCATTCAACCCAGTGAAGGGTCTGGAAGTAGAGTTCTATACCTCTATGCAAATATAGAGTTATGGGGAGAACACGTAAATCCACACTGACAGAGCTCGGGGTCAGAATCTGAATTAATATCACTGGCGTATGTTGTGAAATTTGCTAACTTGGCAGCAGCAGCAGTGCAATGCATGATAAATATAGAGAATAAAAATAAATTAATTACAGTAAGCATATGTATATTAAATACTTAAATTAAGAATAGTAGTGCAAAAACAAAAATAACTTTTAAAAAGTGAAGTAGTATTTGTGGGTTCGATGTCCAATCGGATGGCAGAGAGGAAGAAGCTGTTCCTGAATCACTGAGTGTGTGTCTTCAGGCATCTGATAGTAACAATATGAAGAGGGCATGCCCTGGGTAGTGGGAGTCCTTAATAATGGACAGAACATCGGACCCCATCGGTGGCTCTGCACTATGAGGACTTCCAAAAGCCCTTCTGTTGTCGCTGTGGTTCACCCACAGATCATCTGTTTCAGCACACTGCTGTCATCTCTCTTTAAGGGCCCTAAGCCCTTAATCCAAGTTGACAGGTACGTGCAGAACTACATGGCTGTAGGGGCACTTCAGACTGACTGTTAAGATCAAGGCTGTACCAGCTCTCAGACAAATGTTAAATATCTGAGGTACTCTTTGGGAGTTTACCCATCTACACAGAATTTGGGCTAATACTCACTCACAAGCTACATGAAAAACTGATTATCTACCCTCCTTATTCTCACTTCTGCCCCCTTCCTATCCAGCCCTGATGAACAGCCTCTTTTCCTACGTTTCAGGCTGAGATCTTTAACAAGGTTAAATGGACGAGATTGAACCAGACATCGCTTTTCTCTTCTGACAAGTCTGTTTATCCCCCTCCACAGATGCTGCCTGACATGCTGAGTTCCTGCAGCACTTTGCTCAAGATTGCCAGCATCTGCAGAATCTCTAATGAAATAGACTCTGCAGATGCTGGAAATCCAGAGTAACACACAAAAAAAAAGTCTAGGAACTCAGGAGGTCAGGCAGCATCTATGGAGGGGGATATGGAGGGGGATAAACAGTTGAGGTATCAGGCAAGAACCATCATCGGAAGCCACGATGACGGACCTTGGCATGAAACGTCAACTGTTTACTCTCCCTGGCAGTGTGTTATAGATCGCCACAGAGAACAAAGAACCTTGCAGGCCCTTCAACCCACAGTGCTGTGCTGTCCTTCTAACCTACCGCAAAATCAATCTGGGTGTAATGCCTCTGGTGATGGGGCCTGTTATGTCCAATCTGAGGCAGCTCGCTCATCTCAGGACCCCACCAAATACTCAGCTCTCACCTACGTCTCCGAGTAGCTGTTTGCATGTGACAGCAGCCACCCCTCGCTGCCCTGGTATACTGCTTCAACAAGCAGGATAAAGCAGTTGAGGGCAGCTGGCAGGCCTCATATCCCAGTGAGATAGGGATATGCAATGTCAGCTCCAACGGACTGGTGGGGGGAGAGGGGGGGGAGAGATAGGGTGGTGGAATACGACATCCAACAACTGGAAAGGTGGTCCTGCAGCCATCTACGGAGAGTGAAGGCACGATGAGGCTCGGAAAAATGCATGGTCAATCACGGCAATGCCTGGTCGTACCACTAGACCCTGAATTCTGAGGTTGAGAGAGTGGGACTGCACCAGTGCAAGGGCTTTTCAGCTTCAAAAACTGTTCCGCACAGGCTCCTTGTCATTGTTGGTTACAACAACCAGCCACAAACCCTTTCATTTTTCTATTTTCTCCAGTTCCTCCTGTGTACCTTCCTAAAATGTGTGAGTCACTGTCACACACTATTCCAGGGATAGATGTTAATGCTTTACAAGCAGAGCACATGCACAGGGATAAGGACAGTAAAACCAAAGACATAGGACTATAATTTGACCATTCAGCCCATCGAGCCTGCTCCACCATTCCATCTCGGCTGATTTACTATCCCTCTCAACCCCATTCTCCTGACTTCTCACCGTACACTTCAACACTCTGACTAATCAAGCACCTACCAACCCCCACTTGGACTTGGCCTTCACAGCTGTCTGTGGCAATGAATTCCACAGGTTCACCAACTTCTGGTTAAATAAATTCCTCATCTCTGCTCACAATGGATGTCCCTCTATTCAGAGACTGTGCCCTCTGGTCTTAGACTCACCCTCTATAGGAAATATTCTCTCCACAACCTAACTCAGCCTTTCAATACTTCATAGGTTTCGATTAGATACCCCACCCATTCTCTAAACTCCAAACAGGACAAGGCTAGAGGCACTAAACACCCCTCAAACCTGCATACATTTATATTGATCAACACAAATGTTTTAAAGCTTGAAAAGAAAAAGATGACATGCTGAAAATTTGAAATAACAACAGTGATTCTCAGTGGCATCTGTGGGGAGAGAACTGAGATAATGCACCAGTGCAAAGACCTGCTGAGGAGTTCATCTTCAAACCCATTAATTTGTAACTAAGTTCAGCAAAAATAACCATCGATTTGTAGTACCACCCCGTCTGGCACCAACAATCATTCTACAGACACTTGGATCACGTTTCTTCCCCATTCTGATGTTTGGTCTGAACAACAACGGAATCTCTTGACCACGTATTATTCACATAATCTTAATCACAAGCAGGGGTGTGCTTCCACGGGAGGAAACTCAGTGAGATGTTGACTGGTGAGGAAAGATTGGGGTAGTTCTTCAGTTAAACCTGTCACTCCTAGTGGAGCATAGATATTTGCATTAATATGCAGGTACAAGGATATACCCAATAAAGTGGCCACAGAGTGTATGTATAACTGAACAAACGGAAACCTATCTACATTCAAAATACTGGGACAATTAGCGTAGAATCATGTTATTTTGGCTAATGGAAGATCAGCAAGTTTTTTTCCCCCCTGTCTGGTACATACAGATCGTGCTGATTAGGAATTTATGACATTCACTGTTGCTACACAACAGATCCCTGAAAGTACTTAAGCTCCCATATCCTTTCACATGACCTGACCAGTAGGTCCGCATTTTTCAGCCACCAGCTGATGTCTCTGCCCGGCAGCAGCAGCCGACAAAAAAGTAAACGTCACAAATGATTAAAAACTACATTAAACGCCCTGGGCTGCTTGGGACAAATGTTATACAGAGGTTAGTTTTCCCATATCTGCAGGCACACACAGTACGATAAATGAGTAGCCACGGTAGAAGGCAAGAAAAGCCATCCACCAGTTACCTTCCTAATTTGGTAATAAAGAAATGTTCCTAAAGAGTTCAGTTTCCTTCAAAAACTCATAGGCATGGCACGCGTGTACACATACTCACTCACTCACGCAGGCAGGCAGGCACACACACACACACACACAGCCACAGGAAGGCACACAGATATACGTACAGACACACACACAGCCACATGCACAGGAAGGCACACAGATAATATGTACACAGAGACAGACATTCAGAGCCCGACACATACACTGAGCCACACAGACACAGGAAAGCACACAGATATACGTGCACACAGACACACACTCACAGAGTTAAACATGAAAACTGCAGATTACAGTCGGTTAGAGTCCAAATCCATTGTACGAGTGACATGTGGAGCAGTCAATGATTCTAAATCCCACACACACGGGGTCGCTTCCCAGACCCGAGTCTCCGCACTGATGGCGAGAGGCTGCTACGCGCTCTTCCTCACGTACACACACTGCTCGTCGCAATACGTTGTACAACCCTCGTCTCCCAATAAAAGTCAGCGTGGTGCACCGGGGAAACGCTGCTTTCAAGCGAGGCCCTAGCGTAAGTCTGCAGGCCGGGAGGTGACGGTGAAGCCTGCGATTAGTTCGAGCGGAAAGCGGTGCTGTAACCCCACCGAAACCTCCACACATGACAAACCCCGGCCTTGGCAGACAGACACACTTCTGCCGAGAGTTCCCGACCCCTGTCTGGGCTGTGTTTTATTGGGAATCACGACCCCCGGTCGGAGGTAATCCCAGGGTGACAGTTTAACTTCACCCTCTGGTACGGAGGGCCACTGCACATAACCACAAAAAAACTGCAGAGTTGTAACCTCAGCCCGCTCCATCATGAGCACTAACCTTCCCAGCATTGAGGACAACTTCAAAGAGCATGCCTCGAAAAGGAGGCATCCCTCAATAAAGGACCCTCATCACTCAGTACATTGCTATTATCAGGGAAGAGATACAGGAGCCTAAAGACACACACTCAATGTTTCAGGAAGAACTTCCTCCCTCCGCCATTACCTGCTTCAGAGAGAGGGCGTTTGAATGACTCTTCGGAAAGGAAGTGTTTACGCGGGACGAGTCCGCACGACCCACCTAATTAAACCCAGTTGGGGTTTAAAACAATGAGACTAAAGGCTGGATATCTGGCCGAAACGCAGGAGGTGTACGTATACACTCCGCACTCGGGCCCCTGCCGGAGGAGAAGGGCTGGCCAGCTCAGGGTGATGAAACCCGCACCGGGGAGCGGAAGGGCGGCCGGCCGGCCGCTGAGTGGGGCTCTGGGGATGGATGGGACCGGGCCGGCGGCTGTAGACTGAGATCCCACAGATGCTGGAAATCCAGAGCATGATACACAAAATGCAGGATGAGCTCAGCATCGACGAGCGGAAAATGGAGTCGACGTTCCGGGTCAAGGGCCCGTCATCAGGAAGGGTCTCGGACTGCTTCTTCCCCTCCGGAGGTGCCGCCGAGCCCCTCCAGCACTTAGTGTTTGTTACAGCAGGGAGATTGTCACACCTCCTCCAGGCTGTGTGAGCCTCGGCTCCGACACTGTCCGCGCTTTGGACGTGAGTTGGTGCCTTTCCGTGGAGACGTCTCGCTCACCCGGTAACATGGGCCCCTCTCACCCGCCGAGGCTCAACGTGCTCCTCGGGGGAAGCAGGAATGAGCCGATACAATCCAGCCGGTGCGATGAGGATGAGGGACGGGTCTCCTCGGCAGTCCGGGGACGCGGTGCCCTAAATCGCGGCAGTGTCCTGCGCTGAAGCCCCCCACAGCCCACCCACTCAGCCCCTCAGGGTGGCGAAGGCTCTCACCTTTTCTCCAGCCGTCTCACTTGCCATCTTGTCCCGGTTCGCGTTGTGGTGCCCCGGCCGGTGATACGCGTCCGCCCGCTGCTGCGCCGCTCGTGAAAGCCGAGGCAGCCTGATCCGCTCTTTGTGTGTCGCCACTGGCGGCGGGATTGGATGTCAATGGCTGACGTACGAGGGGTGTGTGAGAGGCCGGCTGGCTTCCCATTCGCTCCGGGCCACCCCTCCCTCGCTACCCGGGACACCACCCCCGGTTCCCGCTGCCTCTCCCACCCGGCGCAGGCGGGGCTCCCAGAGCCCTGGCGTTTCCGCAGCCCCCACTCCGACATTTCTGAAGTTAGAAACTGATTCTCTGCCAAATACAGAGAGAAGCCTCGGCTGTATGCGGGCCGTCCTGGAACAGGAACAGTGAGCAATACTGCGCTCTCTCCCCGCGTAACCACAAACGTGTACATAAATAGATAGATAAATCTCTCTCTCTCCTTCGCTCCCTCCATTTCCCTCTCTCTCCCTCCCTTCTTCCCCCTCTTCCTCTCTCTCCCCTTCCTTCTCTCTCCCTCTTTCCTTCCCTCTATCCCTCTCTTTCTCCTTCCCTCCCTCTCTCCCCACCCCCTCTCTAGTCCTCCCTTCCCCTTTCTCTCACTTTCTCTCAACCACCAGGCTCCTGAACAAAAGGAGATAACTGCACTTGCCCATCACTCAACTGTTCCCACAACATTTGGAGTCATATGCCAGGGCACATCGTCACATGTTCCTAATATTCTACCACCATCCTATCATCACCATTCCCTTTACTCTCCATCCTATCATCACCATTCCCTTTACTCTCCATCCTATCATCACCATTCCCTTTACTCTCCATCCTATCCTCACCATTCCCTTTACTCTCCATCCTATCCTCACCATTCCCTTTACTCTCCATCCTATCGTCACCATTCCCTTTACTCTCTATCCTATCGTCACCATTCACTTTACTCTCCATCCTATCGTCACCATTCCCTTTACTCTCTCCATCCTATCCTCACCATTCCCTTTACTCTCTCCTTCCTATCCTCACCATTCCCTTTACTCTCCATCCTATCGTCACCATTCCCTTTACTCTCTCCATCCTATCCTCACCATTCCCTTTACTCTCCATCCTATCCTCACCATTCCCTTTACTCTCCATCCTATCCTCACCATTCCCTTTACTCTCTCCATCCTATCCTCACCATTCCCTTTACTCTCCATCCTATCCTCACCATTCCCTTTACTCTCTCCATCCGATCGTCACCATTCCCTTTACTCTCCATCCTATCGTCACCATTCCCTTTACTCTCTCTACCCTATCATTACCATTCCCTTTACTCTCCATCCTATCCTCACCATTCCCTTTACTCTCTCTACCCTATCATCACCATTCCCTTTACTCTCCATCCTATCCTCACCATTCCCTTTACTCTCTCCATCCTATCGTCACCATTCCCATTACTCTCCATCCTATCGTCACCATTCCCTTTACTCTCTCCATCCTATCCTCACCATTCCCTTTACTCTCCATCCTATCCTCACCATTCCCTTTACTCTCCATCCTATCCTCACCATTCCCTTTACTCTCCATCCTATCCTCACCATTCCCTTTACTGTCCATCCTATCATCACCATTCCCTTTACTCTCTCCATCCTATCCTCACCATTCCCTTTACTCTCCATCCTATCCTCACCATTCCCTTTACTCTCCATCCTATCCTCACCATTCCCTTTACTCTGCATCCTATCGTCACCATTCCCTTTATTTTCCATCCTATCGTCACCATTCCCTTTACTCTCCATCCTATCAACACAATTCCCTTTACTCTCCATCCTATCTTCACCATTCCCTTTACTCTCTCTACCCTATCATCACCATTCCCTTTACTCTCCATCCTATCGTCACCATTCCCTTTACTCTCCATCCTATCATCAGCATTCCCTTTACTCTATCCAATCATCACCATTCCTTTTAATCTCTATCCTATCATTACTCTTGTCTTTACTTGCTCCACAGATTCACCTCTGCAGGTTAAATCACATTTCTTCTGATATTACCTTTCCCAGACTGACCTGAAGCGGTATCTCTTTCTGTCTCCAGAGGCACTGCCTGTCCTTTGAATAGCTCCAGCATTTGCTGTTTCTGTCTGAGAACACTGAGCATGGAACAGTACAGGTGCAGGCCCTTCAGCACAGAGTGTTGCGCTGACCTGTTAGCTTACTTTAAGATCAATCTAATCCTTCCCTCTCACATAACCCTCCATTTTTAATTCATCTTTGTGCCTACCTAAGAGTTTTTTTAAATGTCCCTAATGTACAGTTCCTCTAAATACTGTGCACCAAGTTTTCATGTTTTATTGTTTTACAGTATTGAATCACAGTGAATTTAATTAGGCTTTTTTGATATTAATCAACAGAAAAACACTCTTTTGTGCCAAGATGAAAACAGATCTCCACAAGGTGATCTAAATTATTTGGAAATATAAAACACAATATCATTGATTGCATAATTATTCACCCCCTTAATATGACATACCAAATCATCACAGGTGCAGCCAATTGATTTTAGACATCACATAATAAGATAATGGAGATTAGTTTTTGGAAACTCATGTGCAGTCAAGGTCTGTCAATTGATTGTAGTAAAATTACACCTGTATCTGGAAGGTCCAACTGCTGGTGAGTCAGTCTCCCGGCAAAAACTACACCATGAAGACAAAAGAACACTCCGAGGAGCTCCGTAAAAAGGAGATGGATAGAAGAATATTTCCAAGTCACTGAATATCCCCTTGGAGTACAGTTAGTCAATCATCAGGAAATGGAAAGAATATGTCAAAGCTGTAAATCTGCCTTGAACAGGCCGTTCTCAAAAATTGAGCTGCTGCGACAACACCCCACGTGTTGGCATATCTCACTCCCATACGCCCTCTCGTCACCATCTGAGATTCTACCAACAATGATTGTATTGTCAGCAAATTTATAGATGGTGTTTGAGCTATGCCTAGCCACACAGTATAGAGAGAGTAGAGCAGTGGGCTAAGCACACTCCCCTGAGGTGCACCAGTGTTGATCATCAGCGAGGAGGAGCTTTTATCGCCAATCCGCACAGAGTGTGGTCTCCCAGTTAGGAAGTTCAGGATCCAATTGCAGAGCCCCCGGTTCAGTAACTTATCAGTCAGGATTGTGGGAATGATGGTGTTAAATGCTGAGCTATAGTTGATGAACAGCATCCTGACATAGGTGTTTATATCATCCAGATGAAGGGCTGTGTGAAGAGCCATTGAAATTGCATCTGCCATTGACCTATTGCGGCGATAGACAAATTGCAATGGGTCCAGTGTAAGGAGAACGAAATAATTGTTACTCCAGATCAGATGCAGCATAGATAAAACACACACAATAAGTTAAAGGACAAGAAAATACACAATAAATATAAATACTCAAGATGATTTATTTATTTATTTATTCATTCGTTCATTGAGGGACAGTGCAGAATAATTTGCATCACCCAGCAATCCCTGAACACATTCAGCGATTCAGGGACAGATTCTTCTCCTCTGCCATCTGAGTCCTAAACGGACATTGAACCCATGAACTTTACCTCACTGTTTTTGCACTATTTTTAATTAACTATTTAATATACATACAGTTGTCCCTCGGTACCCCCGGGGGATTGGTTCCAGGACCCCCCCCCCCCCCCGTGGATACCAAAATCCGCGGATGCTCAGCCCCCTTATATAAAATGGCATAGTATTTGCATATAACTACGCACATACTGCCATATCCTTTATATCATCACTAGATTACTTGGAATACCTCATACAATGTAAATGCTATGTAAATAGTTGTTACACTGTCTTGTTTAGAGAATATTGACAAGAATAAAAACTGTACATGTTCCTCTCGCTCACAACACAAGCAGCGAACAAACAAGACACGAGGAGAACAATGATCAAACAATGAGTAAAACTTGCAATACCTATACAGTAGTTGTGACACTGTCTTGTTTAGGGAATAAGGATGCTTTGGAGGCGGCTCAATAATACTAAAGTCAGGAACTGTGGAGGTTGAGGGCTGAGGATCTTCAAGCATTGAAGGTAGAGGCTTCACAGTTGCTGATGCTTTAGTTAGAAACATTGTCATAGGAAGCTGTTTCTTCTTTTTCTTTGCATCATCAAACAAAGCTTGCAGTGACTGTAGGCATGTTGTTATCCCCCGGGTGACACGGAGGCTTTGTTCCATCGAAGGATCGTATTCGAGGATCATATCCTTTAACACTTGCGCCTGCTGAAAAACTGCTGCAAAGTGTCCAAGTTGATGGCTCTGCCTCCTCTAAATCTTCATCATCATCATCATCTTCTGTAGAGGATTTCAGCAGATTTTCCAGTTCCTTGTTGGTAAGGGTTTCTCTATGCTCTTCTATGCAATCTTTCCAGGCCTTGAATCCCAGGGCCTGCTGGGCACTCTTATGGATGTAGGTATGATTGGGCATCTTCTTCCAGAACAAGCCTGCTTCATCACAGTTGAAGACTTGCTCAGGAAGGTAGCCTTTCTCTTCTATGAGTCTCTTGAGCTCCTCTGGGCACATTCTGATGCTGATTCTCCCATGATCTTTAAGTTCTTGAGGCTTTAGCGCTTTACATAGCTAGCCAACCATCCATTACTAGCCTTAAACTCCTTCCTCTTGCTCTCCTCAACCCCCTCACAGTAGTGCTCATAGAGGCTAAGTGCTTTTTCATGCATAATTTTGCCATCAACAGGGATATGGTTCTTTGACATGTCCTCTAGCCACACACTTGATGCTTTCTCAGTCTTTGCAAGCACTTTATCACGAACCAGAGAGACCATTTTTGCCGTTGTAGGGGTAGCACTAACACTTCAGCTTCTTTCTGCTTTATTGCGTGAATGCTCAATTCGTTCTTACCAACCTTACGGCCCACTTCGGCAAGCAACATGCCACCTTTCAAAAGATCTAAGATTTTTATTTTCTCAGTGAGAGATAGCACTTCATTATCTTAGCCCTCTTAGCCTTTGAGGAATTGCTTTTAGGAGCTATTTTTTCACAGAAACAAAGGGTGCACACAACACAAGTAGCGAATGAACGAGATGCGAGGCGAACAATGCTTAAACAATGAGTGCTGGAGAGAGACTGAGGATCTGCGAAATGGTGGGAGGCTACAGCAGGGTATGCCGACACATCACTTCATTCGCATGGGTTAAGCACAGTGCTCGGCGCGCGGCAAATTCAAGTTTTGCTTTTTGGAACTTCCCGGAATTTTTTTTTGAATATTTTCGATCCGTGGTTGGTTGAATCCGCAGATGCGGAACCCGTGGATACGGCGGGCCGACTGTATGTATATCTACTATAATTGATATATATTTTTCTATATTCATCATGTATTGTACTGTACTGCTTCCATGAAGTTAACAAATTTCACAACATATGCTGCTGATATTAAATCCAAGCAACACACACAAAATTCTGGAGGAACTCAGCAGGCCAGGCAGCATCTATGGAAAAGAGTACAGTTGACTTTTCCGGCCAAAACCCTTCAGTAGGACTGGAGAAAAAAAGATGAAGAGTAGATTTAAAAGGTGGGGGGAGGAGGAGAGAGAGAAACACAAGATGGCAGGTGAAATTGAGACGGGGAGGAGTGAAGTAAAGAGCTGGGAAGCTGATTGGTGAAAGAGATACAGGGCTGGAGAAGGGGGAATCTAATAGGAGAGGACAGAAGGACATGGAAGAAAGAAAAGGGGGGAGGAGCACCAAAGGGCGGTGATGAGCAGGCAAGGAGATAAGGTGAGAAAGGGAAAAGGAGCTGGGGAATAGTGAAGTGGGAGGGCACTACCAGAAGTTTGAGAAATCTATGTTCATGCTATTAAGTTGGAGGCTACCCAGACAGAATTTAAAGTGTTGTCCCTCCAACCTGAGTGTGGCCTCATCGCGACTGTGGAGGAGGCCATGAATTTATGTATTGGAATGGGAACGGCGAGTGGAATTAAAATGGTGGCCACTTGGAGATCCTGCTTCTTCTGACAGATGGAGCTTAGGTTGAGGCGATGTAGATCAGGAGACCACTTCGCCAAGCACCTACATTGCTGAGTTCCTGTGCGTGTTGCTTGGATTTCCAGTATCTGCAGATTTTCTCTTGTTTCATTCTGATTCTGATTCTGATTCAGTCCTAGCCTTATCATGGGACAGTTTATAATGACCAATTAACTTACCAACCAGTACGTCTTTAGACTGTGAGAGGAAATAGGAGAGCCCGACGGAAACCCACATGCTCATGGAGAGAACATACAAACTCCTTACAGACAGCAGCAGGAAATGAGCCTGGGTTGTATACATAGATTGATAGTTTATCCATAAATTGACACGAGGTACAGGGGTGTCTGTACACAAGGTGACACTGAAAGGAAATGATAAAGTAGTGGTGGTTGGGGGTGTGGAGGAGTAGATTCGTGGGTGGAGGTGTTGATCAGTCTTACTGCTTGGGGAAGGTAACTGTTTAAATCAAGGCCTTCAGTCTATGCTCTCGGAAGGAATACACAAATGCAGTGGTACTACACTGTAAAAGTTCAGCGGGACTTCCCTTGCGTTTCCTTTCCAACTGTTACCCCCTCAACCAACTTCCCTGGTGAAAATTGTCCCATGATTTCATTGCTGGCCTACATTTCTTACATGGCAACAATGTCTGCATTTCAAGGGTGGTTCACTGGCTGTGCAGACCTCTGGGGCGTTCTGAAAGACTATAAGTACAAGCTGTTCTTTCTGAACTCTACTTACTCACCAGTGCTGTTTCAATTGGTTATAATTAAACTGATTTGCATAC
Organism: Hemitrygon akajei; assembly: GCF_048418815.1. Taxonomy (NCBI): domain Eukaryota; kingdom Metazoa; phylum Chordata; class Chondrichthyes; order Myliobatiformes; family Dasyatidae; genus Hemitrygon; species Hemitrygon akajei. Next base: position 47,736,395 of record NC_133152.1, read on the forward strand.
ACTCAAAATAAGTTGCTTCTTTTCAAAAACACAAGACTGCAAATGCTGGAGGAACTCAGCAGGTCAGGCAGCATCTATGGAGGAGAATCATTTCAATTCTGTCCTGAGACAGGGATGTTACTGAATTTTATTGCTGCTCCTTACAGTTCTGACACTGAACCTTTTCAGGAGTCGTTAAGAGTGAACCACGTTGGTCTGCTCTCACATAGAATTTGAACTGAGGAAGAACATTGGTTTCTTTCCATGACCATAAGACATAGGAGAAGAATTAGGCCATTCAGCCTATCAAGTCTGCCTCCCTATTCCATTATGGCTGATTTATTACCTCGCTCAATCCCATTCTCCTGCCTTCTCTCCATAACCTTTGACACCCGGACAAATCAAGAACCTATCAACCTCCACTTTAAATATACTCAATGACTTGGCTTCCACAATTTTCTGTGGCAATCAATTCTGCAGATCTATCACCCTCTGGTTAAAGAAATTCCTCTTCATTTCTGTTCTAAAGGGATGTCCTTCTATTCTGAGGCTGTGCCCTCTGGTTCTAGACTCTTCCACTGTAGGAAACATTCTCTCCATATCCACTCTATCTAGGCCTTTCAACATTCAATAGGTTTCATGAAAGACAGTAATGAACTAAAATAAGTTTTACAACAATCTGGTAATTTCATTACTTACTCCAACTTTAGAGTCACAGAGCACTATAGCACAGAAAGAGAGCATTTGGCCCATCTAGTCCAGGCCGAACTGTTATTCTGCCTAGTTCCATCAAACAACAACTGGACCTTCAGGAACCTGAATCAAAGGGCACAACTTCACTTGCCCCACCATTGAGCAACATTGAACCACAACTGCCTCTGGGGCGGAGTGAAGTGATGATGATGCTAAGAGGCATATCCTTTGCTTGCATTTTCGGAAACAGCTCTATTTCTATCTTTGATATCTCTTTTTTTCCTTTTCAAAGTTCTTTTGAAGACCCTGACCTGGAGTTACACGCTGACTTTGGTTCTTTGCAGGAATGGGACCCACTCTCAGGACCTCACGACCGGCAGCTTTTTGACATCCCAAGGACGCGGCCTGGAAGACCATCGCACCTTCAGGATGCTGGATTTCCGTGGCTCTGGTGATGGGCTGATTGTAGGCCGGTTCCCCTGACCGAGGTGTCACCGGAAAACACGGAACATTGGGAGCAGCGGGTTATCTACTGTGGGCTGTGTATCCAGAGATCTGCGCCTTGGGGCCGACTCCCTGAGCGCAGAGCTCGGAAAAAGTGGCGCAACAGACATTTAGCATCATAAATCAGTGAGTTGTTTGGTATGTCTCGCTGTGAAATGGGGACATCTCTTTTTCCTTTACTATGGTGAGAGAGAGCCTGTGGTATGTTGAATTACCGGGTGAACGAGTAGCCTTTGGGTTACTGCAAGCCTGTGTCTTTATTGATGCTTCACTGCACACTTGAGTGCTCGGTGGGGGTGATCATTGCTTTGCTGCTGCTTATGTGTGGGAGGGTGGAGCTGGGGCAGCTTCGAGATTCTAACATTTAACTGTCATTCATTCCCTAGGGCACTCCTCTGTTTTCGTGGATGTTTGCCAAGAAATATAGTTTCAGAATGTATGTTGTATACATTTCTCTGACATTAAATGTACCTATTGTAACCTGTGCATTCACTTTCAAGGTCTCTTCATCTCATGTTCTTGATATTTATTGCTTATTTAGTATTATTATTATTATTATTATTATTATTATTATTATATCTTTCTTTTTGTATTTTATTTGCACGCTGGTTGAATGCCCAAGTTGGTGGAGTTTTTCATTGATTCTATTAAGGTTATTATTCTATTATGGATATACTAGGTATGCCCACAATAACATTAATCTATGGTGACATATATGTACTTTGATAATAAATTTACTTTGAACTTTGAACTCTAAGCTTTAACCCTAGATCATATCCTCTCATCATGTATCTTTCACCTTTAACCTATTATTTCTGTTTCTAGTCTCAACCAACCTGGAGGGGGGGGGGGGGAAGCCTGCACTTACCCTGTCTATACCCCTCATTATTTACCTCTATCAGATCTCCACTTATTCTCCTACACTCCAGGGAATAATGTGGATGAACAACACAGGCTACCAGTGTCTACACCCTCTCCTTCCCCTGCACCTCCCATCTACACGTCCACATACCAACTGCTATCGTCTTGATCTCCCCCCCCCCCCCCCCCCCACCGCAGTCCCCACCTTCCACCAACTCCCCAGTCATCATGGACTCACCTTCACTACTGGGCAGGTGAGAAGAGCTCTGGGGAAATTCAGACACAGCAAAGCACTGGGACCGGATGGTGTGGACCCCAGGGTGCTGAGCAGCTGTGTGGAGTTCTGCAGCACATATTCAATCTGAGACTAAGCCTGGAAAGGGTTCTGACTGTGTGAAAAAATTCATGTGTGGTTCCAGTACCCAAGAAGAGCCAAATGAAAATCTTGAATGACTACCGTCCAGTGGCCCTGACCTCACACATCATAAAGACCCTAGAGAGGCTGGTCCTGGTTCACCTCCGACCCCTGGTCAGATCTGCCCTCGATCCCCTGCAGTTTGCCTACCAGAAGCACACTGGAGTCAATGACGCTGTCATCCACCTGCTGAACAGAGCCTCCTCCCATCAGGGGAGGGCAGCACTGTGAGGATCATGCTTTTTGATTTTTCTAGTGCCTTCAACACCATACAGCCCTCATTGCTGGGGGGAAAGCTCCGTTCAATGCAGATCGGTACTTCCATTGTACCCTGGATAATGGACTGTCTGCCTGGCAGACCGCAGTTCGTGCAGCTTCAGACTGTGTGTCAGACATGGCTATAAGCAGCATTGAGACCCCGCAGGGGACTGTATTGGCTCCCTTCCTGTTTACCCCGTATACCTCGGCCTTTAGATACAACACAGAGTTGTGTCATCTGCAGAAATTCTCTGATGACAGGAGGATGTGGATACAGGATCCTGGTGGAGGACTTTGTCAAGTGGTGCAAGCTGAATCATCCGCAGCTCAACATCAGTAAGACAAAGGAGATGGTGATGGACTTTAGGAAGACTAAGCCTGCATTGCTCCCTGTTACTATTGATGGTGAGGACGTGGATGTGTTAAGGACCTACAAGTACCTGGGGGTGCACCTGGATGACAGAGTTGAGAGGAGCACCAACATGGGGGTGTGTACGAGAAGGGCCAGAGTCACCTCTACTTCCTGAGGAGACTGAGGTCCTTTGGAGTAGATGGGCCTCTCCTTCACCTGTTCTACCAGTCTGGTGTCACCAGTACAATCTCCTATGGGGTGGTGTGCTGGGGCAATGGCATCAACACAGGTGATGCCAGCAGGCTCAATAAACTGATTAGTAAGGCTGGCTCTGTTATACTGGACAACAAACTGGACACACTGGAGGCTGTGGTAGAACAAAGGACCTTCCAGAAAATGCTGGCAACTCTGGACAATGTTTCTCACCCTCTGCATGCCACTTTGGCTGAACAGAGGAGCACTTTCAGTAATATACTAAAACAAGTGCACTGCTCCAAAGAGCGCTATATGAGGTCATTCTTACCCTCGGCCATTAGGCTCTGTAATGAGTTAATCTATAGCTGGGGAAGTGATGAGCCCCTCCTGTAGACTGTTATTAACCTGTTTACCAGAGCTCTGTCTGGCTCTGTTTACCACACCCTGCTATTGTAGACACCCTGTGCAATATTGTGCAATACTACTATCTCCTCTTATCTGGATAGTGTGAATGTGCGTCCATTACTGTATAACATTACGTTAATTTTTGCATTACTATCTTATCAGTGTGAACTTGGAAATCTTCTAAACTTTATTTTCAAGGTAACTTGTTTTTTTATTCTTTCTTGCTTCTTTTCTAATATTCGTATATCTGTGCAATTGCAAAGCTACAGTGACACTGTAATTTCCTTGGGATCAATAAAGTATCTATCTATCTATAAAGTCCTAACCTATTCGATCTTCCCTTACAACTCAAGTCCCATTTACTCCGTTTACTCGAACGTGATTTCCTGAACAGAGCATCTATTGCACCCACTGTGTACGACACCCATAACTCCAAAGTATCTCAGTCTCAGTCCCACCCAACTCCAAGGGAAGACAGTAACTGTTGCATGGTTTCCCAAGTCTCTATGTGTTACGTACCCCATAACTGGGTCACTTACCAGCAAAGATAGAGAGGTCCGTTGAAGTCTGATGGTACTATTTTTAACAGTATTTATTGATAAAAATACACAAAAATAATATCAATGCAAACATACAGATAATATACGTCGTCAATACTAAATCTAAAAGCGCGGGTATAATAATAATCAATAAGAAATAGCTCTATCGTTGTCTAGGGGATAATGTATTGTCCGATGGAAATATAAAAGTCACTCGTTCATTCAAGCTGCAGGCTGCAGCCTTTGGTTGGAGTCAAGAGAGAGAGTTTAAAACTTGCCCATTCCTTTTATGATGTCAATCCTTCGAAAGTCGTTGGATTTCTCCTTTGGTTTAGCTAAAGCCGTTCTTCCGTGGTAAGGCCCACCAATTCCGAGGCAAATGGAAAAGGACGCACGTGGGCTTTTCACCGGCTTTCGCTATTACGCTGTTACAGGATCTCTAGTGTTTCTTCTGGTGCGTCTGAAGAGGCCATTCCCCAGACCCTCTTTTATCCCCACTGTATTGACACACAGATGTCAATCAGGGTGGAATGATGCCATCCCCCAACCAGCCGACGTTGCCTGAGGGCTTCCACGAAACACAGTACTCAATACACAATTCCATCTCCAAGAGAAACAGCCGCTTCCTGTTGCTTTGTATCGCTGAGGGCCAGGACATTTCAAACCCCTTTGTGGATTCTGCATGTCTTTCTCTCATTTCCTGGGTCTCCTGACCTGAATTAATAGTGATCTTGCGATTCTCAAAAAGGAGGGGGCTACTTTCTACCCTTCGGCCCCTCAGAGTTGGGGCGCAGACGTAACATATGAAACCTCAGAACTCAATAAATCTTCTCAAAATACAAAGTAAATTTATTACTAAAGTACATAAATACCACCACATACAGCCCGGGGATTCATTTTCTTCTGGGCATTCACGGTAAATAGAAACACATTAGAATCAGTGAAAAAAACTGCACACAAGAGATGGACAAACCGTGCACATACAAAAGAGAAGAAGAAAAACCCAATAAATATCGAGAACACCAGTTGTACAGTCTTCAGAAGTAAGCATCTCATTGTTGGGATGTGTGAAGATGAGTGAAATTATCTCCTCTGCTTCAGGAGCCTGATGGCTAAGAGGTAATAATGGTTAAAAAAAACTGTAGAAAGTCAAGGTTAAATAATCTTCTGCACCAGCAGACATAAAAGCCAATAATGATCTTTTTTTCCAAGGTGATTCATAATATATACAAAAGCAATGTAAGGAAGTATTAATTCATAGATTCCTGAAGGCATTAAAACGGAAATAAATCTCACACAGGGACACAACCTTTAAGAATAACTATAGATTAACTTTCTTTTTAATAACACAGCCATTTCTGTTTGCTGTTATTATTCCATGACCCTGGACAATGATGAACTCCGTCATGGAAATTCCCAGGCCCTGCTGTTAAAGGAGTAGGGTTGGGCATGGGATTAGCAACCCCATCTCATAAACACCCAGAGCTACAGAAACACTAAAGACCTCATCTATGTGAGAGGAAGGGTCTTCACCTAGAAGACAGAAAGAGGCTTCACCTGGGGACAAATTGTAAGATTGACCCAGGGCAGAGGACTCTGGCGAACTGCTGTCGGCAGCTTATGCTCCATTAGGGGTGATAGTCTTAACTAACTAACTCACTGGAAGATGAATGCACTGTCAATTTCAGTCCAAATCAACTCCAAATGGAGGATTCATTGCTACTGCTAATTCTCAACCGAGCTCGGAGACAGTAACCGTGCCAACAGGCTGGATAAAGGAAAACCAGTTTCTCAGGGACACTAACACACACAAAATGCTGGTAGAACACAGCAGGCCAGGCAGCATCTATAGGCAGAAGCGCTGTCAATGTTTCGGGCCGAGACGTTTCTAGTCCTGACGAAGGGTCTTGGCCGGAAACGTCAACAGCGCTTCTCCCTATAGATGCTGCCTGGCCTACTGTGTTCTACCAGCACTTTGTGTGTGTTGTTGTTTGAATTTCCAGCATCTGCAGATTTCCTCGAGTTTGTTCTCAGGGACACTCCTCATTGAACATCCTACCTGACCTACTGCACATTCCCAGCCATGCCTCACGATTCACCACCACCATCCCCCTCAATTAGCAGGTCCTGGAATTAGATATCCAAGCATTGAAGAGGGCCAGTGATCCCTCACACCCTACAGGTTAGTGAGTTGGCAAGACTGGAGTTGGACACCTGGAGTTTGGAGTCCAATCATTGGCAGGTTCTTGGGTCAAGTCTATAGCCCAAGGGTCAAAGATCAAAGTTGGCAAGTCCGGATGTCAAGGCCTGATGGCTAAAGTCCTGGCTCTGTGAATCAATGAGTCCATTGGAGGCTAGAGGCCCAGAGATGGTCTGTCCTGGGGTTGGAGCATTGTTGGAAGGGTGTGTGGAAAGGTAGGAAAGGGGCTTACTTTGCTGTTGTTGTTGCTTGTTGTTCTGCTAAACATTGCAAACATGCTATGTTGGTGCCAGAATGTGTGGAGACACTCGTGGGCTGCCCCCAGCACATCCTATGGTCGGGTTGGTTGTAAAAGTAAATTACAAATTTGTCAGGAAACATAAAGGAGACTTGACCCAAAAGCAGAGCAGTGGAGACAATTTTGCTGTGAGCAATAACTTTAGTAACAAAGCACAAAATAATAAGTCATGAGGGGCCACAAGACAAGAGAGAACAGATACTAAACACAACTGGAAACAAGGTAACTGAAGGTTAGGAACAACTGGTTGAGGCTGGCTGGTTCGATGGATGAACAAGGACTGTACATGGGTGCTGGGTTTAAATAGGCTGCATGCGATGAATAATAAGTTGTAAACAAGCAGCAGATGACTCCTAAGAACTGTGTGTAGACTGGGAAGTGCCTGGCTGTGTAGGTCTGTCAACATTTCACTGGTTGTTTTGACATACATGTGATAAATAAACTAATCAGAATCAGAATACGAATGTGAATACGTTTGCCCAAGCAAACACGCGACACGAAAGAGGATTCCTAGAAGCATATTTTTCTGCAAACACTTCTATAAACAGACATGTCGAACTTGCTCCCATTTATAAGCCAAAGTGGACAAAATTTCAGACAACACACAGTGTTCACTAAGCAACCAATCAGCGATGAGACCCTCTCCCTACATCACAACTGAGTTTCTGTAATGATGACCAATCAGCTGAGTGATAAGTGTATAAAGGCCAAGCATTTAGAGGACACACTACAAGTGAACAGTGCACTGATGACTTCTCTTCACATGGTGACAAAACGTTTGCAAATGGACTGCCAAGGTCGGAGAACCAGAATATGAATACCTTGCTTGATCTCTGAATGCCCCAAAGAGCAGATGAACAGTCCTCATTCCTCGCACAGTTCCGATATCATGGTGTTTAAAGTTCAAAGTAAATTTATTATCTCATATACAACCCTGAGATTCATTTTCTTGTGGGCATACACAGTAAATACAAGAGCCATAAGGGCGGACAAACCACAAAATGTTATGAATATGCCCAACCAGCACAGGTAAAGCCCTCCAAACCATTGATCACAGCTACATGGGGCACTGTCGGAGGAAAGCAGCATCCATCATCAGGGACCCCCGCCACCCAGGACGTGCTCTCTCCTCACTGCTGCCACCCATCATCAGGGACCCCCGCCACCCAGGACGTGCTCTCTCCTCACTGCTGCCACCCATCATCAGGGACCCCCGCCACCCAGGACGTGCTCTCTCCTCACTGCTGCCACCCATCATCAGGGACCCCCGCCACCCAGGACGTGCTCTCTCCTCACTGCTGCCATCCGGAAGAAGGTATAGAAGCTATTTATTTCTTATTCATTTATTATTATTATTTCTTTATTTTTGTATTTCTACAGATTGTTATCTTTTGTACAGTGGTCTAACGCCCAAGTTGGTGCAGTCTTTTAATTCCGTTATAGTTATAGAATAATAATGATTCCGTTATAGTTATTATTCTATTTTGGGTTTATTGAGTATGCCCACAGGAAAATTCATCTCAGGGTTGTGGATGGTGACATATATGTGCTTTAATAATAAATTTATTTTGAACTTTGAAAAGACAACAAATCATGCAAATACAAAATAAATAATATGAGATGAAGAGTTCTTGAAAGTGAGTCCATTATTTGTGGGAACATTTCAATGATGGGGCAAGTGAAGTTATCCCCTCTAGTTCAGGAGCCTGATAGTTGAAGGGTAATAACTGTTCCTGAACCTGGTGGTGTGGGTCCTGAGGGTCCTGTATCTTCAACAGTATTGGTGTTTCCATACCAGGCTGTGTTAAAACTGGTCAGTACACTCTCCACCACACATCTATAGAAGAGTGTCAAAGTTTTAGATTTTATGCAAATCTTCATAAACTCCTAAGGGAATAGAGGCATTGCCGTGTTTTTTTCATAATTGCACTTACAGGCTGGGTCCAGGACAGATCCTGAGTGTTGAGTGATTGAGTAAGTGTAGCCTGGCCGAGTGGTGTCACAACAACAACCTTGTACTCAAGACCAAGGAACTGATTGTGGACTTCAAGTAGGATGAGTCAAGGGATCACACACCAGTCATTATCGAGGGGTCATCAGTCACACATGCTCCGAGAAGATAGCGGTGCGGCTAACGTAGATGAACTGAACACACTAATGAGGAAGAGGGAGGAGTGTAGAGTCCGTCATCGTGCCCGACGCCGGTTCCCTAGGCCTGGGTCAATCTAGTAGTGGTAGTAGGTCAACAGTGGAAAGAGTGAGCAATTTCAAGTTCTTGGGTGTCAACATCTCTGAGGATCTATCCTGGGCCCAACACATTGATGCAATTACAAAAAAGGCACATCAGTGGCAATATTTCATTAGGAGTTTCAGGAGATTTGGTATGTCTGTCACCAAAGACTCTTAGAAAATTTCTACAGATGTACTGTGGAGAGTGTTCTGAGTGGTTGCAACAGCCTCTGGTGTGGAGACTCCAATGTGCTGGAGAGAAAGAGGCTGCAGAAGGTTGTAAACTCAGCCAGCTTCATCGTGAGCACAATCCTCCCCACCATTAAGGATATTTTCAAAAGACATGGCTCATGAAGGCAGCATCCATCATTAAGGACCTTCACCATTCAATACATGACCTCTTCCCGTTGCTACCGTCGAGGAGGTGCAGAAGCCTGAAGACACACACTCATCGTGTCATATGAACCACATGATCCCACCTACATAAATATCCAGCAAACATTCGCAGCTCAATGAAAGAACAAACAATCTGTTTCAGCTAGAAACAACAATTAGTTTATTATTGTCACATGTACCAAGCCACATTGGAAAGCTCCATTTTCCATACAGATCATTCCCTCTCATCAGTGCACCGAGGTAGCACAAGGGAAAACAACAAGATGCAGAATAAAGTGGAACAGTTGCAGAGAAAGTGCAGTGCAAATAGCCAATAAGATACAAGATCATGATGAGAAAGTTTCTGAGGTCAGGAGCCTATCTTATTGTATTAGGAACCATTCAGGATTCAAGTTTAATGTCATTTCCAGTACACAAGTGTAAAGGAGAACAAAATAATTGTTTCTCCAGACCCAATGCAGGACAAAAACTAAAATTCAATAAGATAACACAATAATAAAAAAACAATAAATATAAATACATAAGATAGCTTTTATACATAGATTGATTGTATGTTCATAAAGTGACACTCGGCACAGGAGCGTCTGTATGTAAAGTGACTGACAGGAAATGATAAAGTAGTGTGTGGTAGGGGTGGGTTAGCGGAGGGGTTAATCAGCCTTATTGCTTGGAGAAGGTAACTGTTTTTGAGTCTGCTGGTCCTGGTGTGGATGCCTTCTCCCTGATGGGAGTGGGACAAACAGTTCTTGAGCAGGGCAGGTGCAATCCCTCATAGTCTGAGCCTGGTGGTACGTGTTTCTAAGCTATTGTATCTTCTACCTGGTGAGGGAGGGGAGAAGAGAGAATGCCTGGGGTGGAATTTATTTGTACTGTCAATCTTCTCCCTTGTTTGAACCATAACATTACATTTGTGATTTTCCAGTTCTCTGAGACCTCTGCAGAATCCGGGGAATCTTGATGGGCTGCACCTCTTTAAGCCCATAAGACATAGGAGTAGAATTAGGAAATTCAGACCATCGAGTCCGCTCCGCCATTCCATCATGGCTGATCCCAGTTCCCACTCAACCCCATCTGCCTGCCTTCTCGCCATATCCTTTGATGCCCTGATCAATTAGGAAACTATCACCTTCCACTTTAAATATACCCATGGACTTGGTTTCCACTGCAGTGTGTGGCACAGCATTCCACAGATTCACTGCTCTCTGGCTAAAAGAATTCCTCCTTACCTCTTCTCTAAAAGGTTGCCCCTCAATTTTGAGGTTGTGTCCTTTAGTTCTGGATACCCCCGCCATAGGAAACATCCTCTCCACATCCACCCTATCTAGTCCTTTCAACATTTGGTAGGCTTCAATGAGATCCAACACTTCCTTCTAAATTCCAGTGAGTACAGGCCCAAAGCTGCCAAACACTCCTCTTATGTTAACCCCTTCATTCCCAGAATTATCTTCACGAACCTCCTCACCCTTCCTGAGATATGGGGCCCAAAACTGTTGACAATACTCTGTGCAGCCTGAGTAGTGTCTTCTAAAGCCTCAGCATGATCTCCTTGCTTTTATATTCTATTCCCCTTGAAATTAGTGCCAACATTACAATTGCCTTCTTTACCACAGGCTCAATCTGTAAATTAACCTTCTGGGAGTCTTGCTTGAGAACTCCTAAGTCCCTTTGCACTTCTGATGTTTGAACTTTCTCCCCATTTAGATAATAGTCTGCACTATTGTTCCTTTTACCAAAATGCTTTCACACATTTCCCAACACTGCATTCCATTTGCCACTTTTTTGCCCATTCTTGCAATTTGTCTAAGTCCTGCTGCAATCACATGGTTTCCTCTGCGCTATCTACCCCTTCACCTATCTTTGTATCATCCTCAAGCTTTGCCACAGAGCTGTCAATTCCATTATCCAAATCACTGATAAACAATGTGAAAAGTAGCAGTTCCAATACTGACCCTGAGGAACACCACTAGTCACTGGCAGCCACCCAGAAAAGGCCCCCTTTATTCCCACTCACCGTCTCCTGACTGTCAGCCATTCCTCTATCCATGTCAGTATCTTTCCTGTAACACCATAGGATTTTATCTTGTTAAGCAGCCTCATGTGCAGCACCTCATCAAACGCCTTCTGAAAATCCAAGTAAATGACATCCACTGCCTCTCCTTTGTCCACCCTGCTTGCTACTTCCTCGAGGAACTCTAACAAATTTGTCAGGCAAGATTTCCCTTCACATAAATTATACTGACTGACTTACTTTATCATTAGTCTCCAAGTACCCTGAAACCTGAGTTTCAGGGTTCTGTACCTTCTGCCCAGTGGGAGGGAGAAGCAGAGAGAATGATCTGGGTTCAATATTGAAGATCGAAACATGAAGGTCAATCGGAAGCCTGGTAGTTGAAGCCCAATGGGGCTAGGGTGTCTACGATCAGTAGGTTTTTGATCTACAGCGAAAAGCAAACAGTTGGAGGCACTCAGTGGGTCAAGCAGCATTTGTTGAGAAGAGATGTAGATGTTTTGTTTCGAGACCTTGTGTCAGGGACAACAACAATAATTCTGTAAGCCTCCCGATCGTTCTGGCATTCCTTAACTCCACTTTCAAAGACTGTTTTCCTTCATATCACCATGGAAACACTGATGAACAACTCAGAGTTAAGCCCGACTGTTTCATTTAATTTAACTGCTGGACAACCTGACAAATAAGATTAAGTGGTTTAAAAAGCATTACTAATTTGCACAAGAGTTTGCTGGAGAACAATCTGAAATGAATTTCGGCCCATTACAGTCACTTGCTGAACAATTACTTTCCTCAGGTCAATTCATGCATTTAGCAGTTGGAAAGAATTATACAAATATCACAGCGGAATCACTAGAAACTTAAGACCATAAGACACAGGAGCAGAATTTGGCCATTTGGCCCATTGAGTCCGCTCCAATATTCCGTCATGGCTGATTTATTATCCCTCTCAACAAACAGTCGTCGAGCAGGGTGGGTGGGGTCCTTTATGATGTTACTGGCTCTTTTCTGGCACCTTTCTGTATATACATCCTTGATGGTGGGTGGGCTAGTGCTGACGATGTGTTGGGTAGTTTTGATTACCCATTGTAGAGCCTTCCAGCGCAGTTTCCGTACCGAGCAGTGGCGCAGTTTGTCAGGATGCTCTCTGTAGAATGACGTGAGTACAAATGTGCATCCGCCAGCTCTTGTCAGCCTATCACAAAAGCAGAGGTGAAGAAACCAATGTAGGAGGTAGATCCTCGACTTCCAGTGTGAATTACCGGTAATGGTGGCGCTGAGCTGCATTTTCCATTCCATTGTGGCTCAGCTTGAGCTGTTTTTTCAGTTCATACGGATGGTTTTGGGGACAATGAGGGAAGTTAGGGATCAGCTTGGAGTCTCAAAGGCCAGTGATGTGGACAAAGGTCACCCAGAGTCTAGACCTCCACTCTGCGCTCAAATGCCAGTGATATGGATGGGTGATGAAGGACATCTGTGGACGTCAGGTCACTGTGTCATGGTATCATATGAGCAGAAAGCACAGTGGTCGATGAGACAGCAGCCTGGAGTTTGAGCCTGGAATTTGGGATCCCGCCATCCGCTATTCCGTGGATCCATATCAATGACTGAAGTCCAAAGACAAATCGGAAGCGTGCAAGTCAAGTTGTGGGTACTCCATGTTAGAGTCGGAAGCATGCTGACACTTGTGGGCTGCCCCCAGCACATCCTCGGAACTTGTCGGTCGTTGACGCAAATGACACATTTCACTGTATGTTTTGATTTGCATGTGACAAGTAAAGCTGATCTTTAAAAATTTGACCCTGCATCCTTCACTTCCATTGGCAGCTCGCTCCACACTCACACCACCTTCTGAGTGAAGTTCTCCCTTTAATTAACCTTTCACCATTGCCCTCTGACCTCTAGTTCTAGTCCCTCCTAACCTCAGTGGAAAAAGCCTACTTGCATTCACCCTACCTGCCCCTCAATTTTGTACACCTCTATTAAATCTCCCCTCATTCTCCTACACTCCAGGGAATAGAGTCCTAACCTATTCAACCTTTCCCTGTTCCTCGGCTCAAGTCCTGGTAACATCTTATAAATTTTCTTGGCAGTCTTTCAAGTTTTTTGGCATCTCTCCCATAGGGAGGTGATGAGAACTGCATAAAATACTACAATTAGACCTCACCAAGGTCTTATACAATTTCAACATCAAGGTTAAAGACAAAGTCAAAGTAAATTTATTATCAAAGTAATAAATTTAAAGTCAAAGTGGGAGTATTACCAGAAGTTTGAGAAATCGATGTTCATGCCATCAGGTTGGAGGCTACCCAAACAGAATATAAGGTGTTGTTCCTCCAACCTAAGTATGGCTTTATCACAACAGTGGAGGAGGCCATGGATGGACATATCGGAGTGGGAGTGGGAACTCCAAGACATGCCTCTTCTCATTGATACCATCAAGGAAGAGGTACAGGAGCCTGAAGCCACACCTTTTTTTTGGGAACAGCTTTTTCCCCACTGCTATCAGATTTCTGAATGGACAATGAACCCATGTACACTACCTCACTAAGCAACACACTCAAAATGCTGGAGGAATTTAGCATGTCAGGCAGCATCTATGGAGGGGAATTAGCAGTCAACATTTTGGGCTGAGGCCCTTCCCAAAACATCAATTGTTTATTCATTTCCATAGATGCTGCCTGACATGCTGAGTTCCTCCAGCATTTTGTGTGAGTTGCTCTGGATTTTCAGCATCTGAAGAATCTCTTGTGTTTATGATTCATTACCACACTACCTTTTAAAATCTTTTGTTACTCTCTTTTTGCACTATATACTTATCTTAATTTTAACCCTATACAAAATCATATATAGTTTTTTATTACTGCTGCTGCTGTACTGTACTGCTGCCACAAAACAATAAAGTTCACAACAGATGTGAGTGATAATAAACCTGATACTGATTTATTTTATTCCATATGCGAACTCTAACCCCTAGCTTCATTTTTAATATTATTGGTTATAATTGTTGAATGTTTTTTGTGGTTGCATGTCATGCCCCGACCAAAAGCCCACAGCAAATTCTGAATCCATGGAAATGTGCGGTATATGGTGAATAAAGTTGACCCTTGATCCTTGGATCCCTAAATGGCTTGAGGGTTCAGCTTCTACTCCTGGTTCTCGTGATCTGAGCACTGAAAATAACTTGACCTCTGCAAGAGAAAATCTGTGGCCAAATATGGGAACAGAAAGAAGTGGACAGAGCACACACGTAGTCAGGACACATCAGGAGAATTGAATTCAGAGAACTGCAGAATATTTCAACATCACACTCTGACATCATCAGGAGGTGGGTGTGCAGTGTAGCGACATCTTGGTCAGTAGTGAGGCGTGGTAAGCTGATTCTTCAGCGGAGATGATGATACACGTTTCAGAGAATGGTGGGCTGTATGCCTCAGAGGACTGCTTACTGGAACACTTGCTTCACACAATCAACCTATATCTCGCCCTGAGTTATAAATTTGCCGCTATGAACACTGGCTGTGTGTTTAATATGTTCTCTTGTCCAAAATATTGTGTCAATAATGAACAGAGTTCTTTGGAAAGAATTGAAACACAGTCAGCCTCAGTACTGAGCCAGAATTCCTTCAAGAAATGTGGACGTCATTTCCAGAGCTTTGCTACTGCCAAAACAAAAACATTTCTGGGCTACATTAGCAAATATTTGGGAACTGACTTACACATTTCCTGATATGAATTGGCTTACTGTGCCGGACAATATGTGTGGAGTGGCAGGGTAGTGTAGCAGTTAGCTTATTACAGTGCTAGTCATTTCGTGCTGCTGTGTGTATGGAAGTTTGTACGTTTTTCTGGGACCACACGGGTTTCCTCCGGGCGCTCCGCTTTGCTCTCGCTGACGTGCCATACAGGTTAATTAGTCACGTGAGCGTAAGTAGGTGGCACTTCTTAAGGTGCCGTATCTCGAAATAAATCAATAAATGAGGCCCATCCTTTTGCCATCAAATTAATGAATACTCCATGAACCTATGAGTACTGCCTCACTATTTGTCTTTTGCGATATTTATTTAGTTTTGTAACTTATAGTACTTATTATGTCTTACAATATACTGCCATCATAAAACAACAAATTTCACGACCTATGCCAGTGATAGTAACCCTGTGATATAGGAACATCCCCTGTGCCGGGGAGAACAGTAGCATTTCCATATTTTTTCACAACAAGTTGCTGGTCAAGGTGTGACTCAGCAGCCTCGTTTTTCACTCTCAGTAAAACGGAGCAAATCCTGTAATAAGTCAGTAATGAGACATGAACTAAAGCCTTTCACTGGGTTAATGACATTTTACCCATAGTACTGGACAGCAAAGGTTTTGCTTCCTGAATACTTTAGGGTGTATCTTATGGATTTTGGGCTGCCAATCATGAAAATGACCATGAAATTTCCCTATCATGCACGTTTTTTGTAATCACCTAAATTTGTTATTTCAATTCATAATTCGAGTCAGAACAATTGATACTAAGATTAAGGAAGGCATTTTTGTTGGTTCACAAATCAAACAAGTCATCAATAACAGGGAATTCAAAGAACTTCTAGTGGGACTGGAGAAAATTGCATGGAAGGCATTTGAAGGTACTTTTAATGTCGGAGAAATGTATACAATATACATTCTGAAATGCTTTTTCTTCACAAACATCCACGAAAACAGAGGAGTGCCCCAAAGAATGACAGTTAAATGTTAGAACCCCAAAGTCCCCCACAGCTCCCCTCCCTCCCGCGCGTAAGCGGCAGCGAGCATCAATCCCCCATCCCCCCACCGGCAAAAAAAGCATCGGCACCCGCTACCGAGCACTCAAGCGTGAACAAAGCAACAGCAAAGACACAGACTTGCGGTTACCCCAAAGACCACTCATTCACCTGATAATTCGACATACCACGGGCTCTCTCTCTCCCTAATAAGGGAGAACGAGGTGATGGGTTTCACAGTGAGAGGGGAGACATAACAAACAACTCGCTGGTTTACGATGTTAAAAGTCCATTGCGTCGTCACTTTTTCCGAGCTCTGTGCCCAAAGATCTCGGGTCTCCGAGCACACAGCCTTAGATCTTCCATCTCCCACAAAACACCGGTCTTCTGCTTGGACACTGACCTCTGAACCCCTCCGTCTCCAGAGCCATGAAAACTCAGTCCTCCGAAGGCGAGCGGAATTCTTCGGCCGAGCTCTTGGCGTGCCGAACAACGGCCAGTTGTGAAACCCCAAGAGCGAGTCCCATTCCCGCAAAGAACCATAGCATGTAGCTCCAGGTCAGTGTCTTCAAAAGAACCCTGAAAGGGAAAAATAGAGTAATTAAAGCTGGAAATAGAGCTGTTTCCGAAGATGCAAACAAAGGAGTGGCCATTAGGTGCCATTAACCCTCCAAAGCTCTGCCTACTGTTCAAGGGTATTGCTGATTTTTATTTTGGCAACTATAGAACACCCAACTACATGCAGCTGGTTGACAACATGAAGTACAACATGTCACTGAAGACTTATTTTCTTCGCTGTAAACCTTGCCACGTCAGTGATGAGCACGGTGAAAGGTTCCACCAGGACATCGTGGTCATGGAGAAATGGTATCAGGACAACTGGAACCCATCAATGCTGGCTGATTATTGTTGGACACTTAAACGAGAACCCTCAGACGCTGAGTACAAACATTTGCAGCTTACATCAGCGCTGTCATGCAATTAAATGCATTATATTCTCCAAATTCCTGCATGACATAAGTGGTCTGAAAGTATATTTGTGTTCAGCTTCAAGCAAGCTATCATAAACAAAACAAAATCTGAGGAAGCAACCCTTTTGAAAAACTATTGTTGTCCAGTGTATCCTATTCCAGGCCAATTTGTCTGTGCTTCTCATCATCCACAAGTATTGTAACTGGTTTATTGTTGTCACATTTTACCGAGATACCATGAAAAACTTGTCTTGCAAGCTCTTCACACAGATCAGATCATTACACAGTGCATTGAGGTAGAATAAGGTAAAACGATAACAGAATGCAGATTAAAGTGTAACAGCTACAGAGAAAGTTCAGTGCAGGTTAACAGTAAGGTACAAGACCATAGCAAGGTAGATTTTGAGGTCAAGTCCATATTATCATATTAGGGAACCATTCAATAGTCTTTTAATGGGGGAGGGGTAGAAACGGTCCCTGAGCCTGGTGCTACATGTTTTTAGACTTTGTATCTTCTGGCCGATGGGAGAGGGGAAAAGAAAGAATGTCTGGGGTGGGTGGGGTCTTTGACTATGCTGCTGGCTTTACTGAGGCAGCCGGAAGCATAGAGACTCCATGGAGTGAAGGCTGGTTTCCGTGATGTGCTGAGCAGTCACGGACAGAGCAGTTGCCACACCAGGCTGAGACAGGATGCTTTCTATGGTGCATCAGTGAAAATTGGTGAGGGTCAATGGGGGCATGAGAAATTTCTTTAGCCTCCTGGGGAAGTATAGAGACACTGGTGAGCTATCTTATCATGGTGTCAATGTGGTGGGATCAGGATAGGCTTTTGGTAAAGCTTTTCCCTAGCAACTTGAAGCTCTCAGCTCTCTAAACACTCAGCACCTCCTTCCTGAAGATAGTGACCAGCCCTTTTGTTTCAAGATGTGAGGTAAAGAATTAGCGGAAACTGTGGGTTACAGTAACTTCTCCATGCAGGTGTGGTCTGTATAGGGAACAAGCAGTCAAAGGAAGTGGTTGAGGCAGGTACAATAATGTTCAAGATTCAAGATTGTTTAATCTCATTTCCAGTACACAAGTGTAAACAAGAACAAAATAATTGTTACTCCACATCTGATGCAGCACAAAAAAAACACAATAGCTATTACTACATAAGATAGCTTATATACACAGATTGATTGTATTTCCATAAAGTGACGCTAGGCACAGGAGTGTCTGTATGTAAGGGGACTCTGACAGGAAATAATAATATAGAGGTGTTCGAGGGTGTGGAGGGGTGGGTTAGTGGGTGGAGGTGTTGATCAGCCTCACTGCTTGGGGAAAGGAACTGTTTTTGAGTCTGGTGGTCCTGGTGTTGATGCTACGTAGCCTCGTCCCTGATGGGAGTGGGACAAACAGTCCATGAGCAGGGTGGGTGGGATCCTTCATGATGTTACTGGCCCTTTTCCACCACTTTTCGGTATCTGTGTCCTTGGTGTTGAGTAGGCTGATGCTGGTGACGCGTTGGGCAGCTTTGACTACCCTCCTGTTAGACGTAGTGTTGTTTCCATACCACGCAGGGATGAAGCGTGTCAGGATGCTCTCGACTGTGCAACTGTAGAATGACCTGAGTATAGATACGCATAGTCCAGCTCTCTCGGCCTCCTACGAAAGCAGAGGCGAAGAAGTTAGTGTAGGAGGTAGGTCACTGATTGTCAGGGTGAAATGATGTGCTGAGCTGCATTCTCCGTCAAGGCCACGGCTCAGATTTAGTTGTTTTTTAAGGTTGTATGGATGTGGATCTCCTCCAGACCCTTGTCAAAGCCATCATATCCTTTCTTAGATAAGGAGCCCAAAAATGCTCACAATACTCCAAGTATGTTCTGACCTGCTTATGCAGCCTCAGCATTAGATCCTTGCTTTTAGATTCTCGTCCTCTTGAAATGAATGCTAACACTGCAGCATTTGCCACCGACTGAACCTTCAAGTTTACCTTTGGGGAATCCTGCACAAGGACCCTTAGAGAAAATCACATCTTAAAAATTGATTGGCTCAAAATTAACAAAGTAATAATCTTCATAAAATTTGCTCACACATCCGCTTTTCACAGGAAAAAAATGCCTTTACACTGATGAACAGGAAATTACATTAAACAATTTTAAATCCTTAGTCCTAATGGGAGTGGGACAAGCAGTCCATGAGCAGGGTGGGTGGTATCCTTCATGATGTTACTGGCCCTTTTCCACCACTTCTCTGTATACAAGTCCTTGATGGTGGGTAGGCTGGTGCCAGTGATGCCCTGGGCAGTTTCGACCACCCGTTGTACTTGTCACTACACTTCCTCTGGCAGCACGTTCTGTAGACCATCGTCATCCCCATGTGAGTGAGAAACTTAACCCTCAGATCCCTTGTAAGTGTTTGAGTCAGCCTTGGGGCTCCGGCCGTCTTCACCACTGGTCATTCAAAGTTCAAAGTAAATTTATTATCAATGTGGTGTGGTCCTGAGGCTCCTGTACCACCTTCCTGATGGCAGCAGCGAGAAGAGAACATGATGGGGTCCCTATAATGGATGCTGCTTTCCTGTGACGTGGAGAACGTATTGCTCAGAGCTGCCCAGGGTTTCTGTCAGAGTTCTGGGGTCTGGTTGGGCAGGAGTATTCGATTCCTGCTGGGAACATGAAGGGAACTTGTGCTGGCCATCAGAATCAGTTTTAATATCACTGGCATGTGTCATGAAGTGTGTGGTTTGAGGCAGCAATTCATTCCAATACATAATAAAATGATAAATTACAATAAATCATATATACATAAGTAGACCAACAAGCAAGCAAAAAATAAGAAAAACTATTGAGTTAGTGTTCATGGGTTCAATGCCCATTCAGAAATCTATTGGCAGAGAGGAAGAAGCTGTTCCTAAGCCATTGATTGTGTGTCTTCAGACTCCTGTACCTCCGTGATGGTTAGAATGTAAAGAGGCATGTCCTGGGTGGTGAGAGGGTCTATAATAATGGATGCTGTCTTTATGAGTCATCACCTTTTGAAGGTGTCTATCGATGCAGGGGAGGCTAGTGCCCTCGATGGAGCTGGCTGAGTTTACAATTTCCTGCAGTTTTTTCCGATCCTGTGCAGTGGCCCCTCCATACCAGGTGTCAGTCCCTGGATGGATGTCGCTACAGGGTTCTACCTTACTGGTTAGCAAAAGTAACTGATATTGAGTCTGGCGGTCCTGGCATGGATGCATTTAAGTAGCATTAATAACATAAACACAGTTTATGTCCATACATGGCCTCCTCTACTGCCATGATGAGGGCAAACCCAGGTTGGAGGAGCAACACCTCATATACTGTCTGGGTAGTCTCCAGCCCCTTGGTATGAACATCGAATTCTCCAACTTCCAGTAATTCCCCCCTCTCCCTTCCCCCATCCCACCTTCACTCTGTCTCCTCTTCCAGCTGCCTATCACCTCTCTCATGATTCTGCCTTCTTCTACTACTCATAGTGCTTTCCCCTTACATTCCTTCTTCACCTCTCCTGCCTATCCCCTCCCTGCTTTCCCTCCCCCACCCCTTGATATTTGCTTTGATTGGTTTACCACCCTCCCCCCACCTTCTTTATAGGGCCCCTGCCCCCTCCCTCTTCAGTCCTGACGAAGGGTCTCGGCCCGAAACGTTGACTGCTCCTTTCAACGGATGCTGCCCGACCTGCTGAGTTCATCCAGCTTGTTTGTATGTGTTGACATAAAAATACTGTAAGTTACAATGAGAAATATATGCAAAAAAGAGCAAAACAGTGAGGAAGTGTTTGTGGGTTCATTGCCCATTCAGAAATCTGATGGTGGCGGGGGAGGAGCTGTCCTAAAACGTTGAGTGTAATCAACCCTCTTTGGTGATGTTGCTTCCATCAGGGAGGGGGTACAGGTGCCTGAAGACACACACTCAATGATTCAGGAACAGCTTCTTCCCGTCCACCGTCAGATTTCTGAATGGACAGTGAACCCATGAACACTACCTCACTATTATTTTGCACTCTTTCTGTACTACTTATTTAATTTGAATTTATATATTTTTTAGATTGTGAGGACACTCAGTCCTAGTTTGTTGTCATTTAGTAATGCATGCATTAAGAAATGATACAATGTTCCTCCAGTATGATATCACAAAAACACAAGACAGACCAAGACTAACTTACAAAAACCACAGAATTATAACATATAGTTACAACAGTGCAAAGCAATGCCATAATTTGATAAGGGCAGACCATGGGCACGGTGAAAGAAAGTCTCAATGTCCTCGACAGCCCATCATCTCACGTAGACGGTAGAAGGAAGAAAAACTCTTCCTGCCATGAACCTCCAGAGCCGCAAAGCTTCCCGATGCAGCCTCTGGAAGCATCCGACCACAGCCAACTCTGAGTCCGTCCGAAAAACTTCGAGCCTCTGACCAGCCCTCCGACACCGAGCACCGAGCACCATCTCTGCCGAGCGCTTCGACCTCGGCCCTGGCCGCCAAGCAACAGGCAAAGCCGAGGATTCGAGGCCTTCCTCTCTGGAGATTTTCCGATCGCACAGTAGCAGTGGCAGCGAAACAGGCATGTCAGAAGTTTCACCAGATGTTCCTCCGTGCTTCTCACGTCCGTCCCCATCAAATCAGGATTGTACACGGCTCCTACTTACAGATAACAGATATTCATTCCTGGAGTGACCGCGCGTGCTGCTGTCGTGCCGCCATTTTCTTTATATTTCTTGTTGTAATTTATAGTTTTTAAAATTATTATCATGTATAACAATGTACTGCTGCCGCAAAAACAACAGATTTTATGCATATGCCAGTGATAATAAACCTAATTTTGATTCTGATTTCTGCCAAGGGTAGTTGAAGTGTCCTCAGCACTACGAGGCTCCTAATTCCAATGTTTGTATGCTAATGGGACCTAGGTAGATTACAGAGAGTTTAGAGAATTGTTACCAGGACAATCCTGGGCATCAAGCTCTCACGGAGAAAGATTAACAGAGTAGAACGTGATTCCTTTAGGGGAAAGAGGATTAAGAAAAAGCTTGCAGGAAATCATGGCCCCTGCCATCCAGACAATGTTCTCTTCTTGCTGCTGCCATCAGGAAGGAGGTTCACACCATGTGGTGAACTACATATACCTGTCTGGACTGCTCCTGTGGCTCCTCCCACAGACCCCTGTATAAAGGCGATTGGAGGCATTGCTCCTCCCTCAGTCTCCAGGATGTTGTGTGGTGGTCTCTTGCTGCTAATCGTGGTCTCTTGCAGCTAATAGAAGCCTACCATTCGCCTCCCATCTCCGAGAGTTATTGATGGTGCATCACACCACCAGATTCAGGAACAGTTATTACCCCTCAGCCATCAGGAAGGAGGTATAGGAGCATCAGAACTCACAGCATCAGGCTCAGAAACAGTTGTTACCCCTCAGCCATCAGGCTCATGAACCAGAGGGGATAACTTCACTGAACTCAGCAATGAACTATTCCCACAAACTATGACTCTTCATCTCACTTTCTCAATATTTATTGCTTGTTTACTTTTTTTTATCTCATTGATTTGTATTTAATCTAAAAGCCCACAAGAAAATGAATCTGAGGATTATACATAGTGACATATATGTACTTTGATAATAAGTTTACTTTAAACCTTGAATCTTTAAACTTAAGACTTACAAAGACTTGAGTTTAAGCCCTAGTTGTAAATTGCTTTATCGTTTGGATGTTGTGAATGTAAGCTACAGCAAACTTTAAGACAAATGCCCAGAAATGGTTCAGTTGTTACTGTGGTGAACTACATATACCTGTCTGGACTGCTCCTGTGGCTCCTCCCACAGACCCCTGTATAAAGGCGATTGAGGCCTGAGCCCGGCCTCATTCTCCAGGATGTAGTGTTGTTCATTCTTCCAGTCAATAAAAGCCAATGCCCAGAAATGGTTCAGTTGTTACTTAAGATATTTCAGTCAACTCGAAGAAGGAAACATTGATCTTGTGAAACAGTTTAAGATGGCGTTACCGAACAGATGCAATGGCTCACCGACAGTTCAAAAGGCAAGAAATTCAACTAAAAACATCACTAATAACACTTTTCCTGAGGAAATTGTAGTAAATTATCACTGCAGACAATGAGGAGGTGAGCGAAGGTGGAGGAAATTTGAGGGATGAGCCCTGCTGGTATGTTGCAGAGTCGACACAGATGGAGCCAGCCATTTGGGGAGGAGAAATCGAGACAGAGGAGTTCCGATGTCTGTACAACTGGCCCGGGTACGAGGTTGGGTTGCTCTGGGAGCTGAGCCGATTTGGAGAAGTCGAGAGCGGCTTCGGGCTGGGCAGTGACATCTGGGCCTGGAGCGAGTCGCTGAGCGGTGTGTCCCGGGCCTGGAGCGAGTCGCTGAGCGGTGTGTCCCGGGCCTGGAGCGAGTCGCTGGGCGGTGTGTACTAGGCCTGGAGCGAGTCGCTGGGCGGTGTGTTCTAGGCCTGGAGCGAGTCGCTGGGCGGTGTGTTCCAGGCCTGGAGCGAGTCGCTGAGCGGTGTGTCCCAGGCCTGGAGCGAGTCGCTGAGCGGTGTGTCCCGGGCCTGGAGCGAGTCGCTGAGCGGTGTGTTCTAGGCCTGGAGCGAGTCGCTGGGCGGTGTGTTCCAGGCCTGGAGCGAGTCGCTGAGCGGTGTGTGCTAGGCCTGGAGCGAGTCGCTGAGCGGTGTGTCCCAGGCCTGGAGCGAGTCGCTGAGCGGTGTGTCCTGGGCCTGGAGCGAGTCGCTTAGCGGTGTGTCTCAGGCCTGGAGCGAGTCGCTGAGCGGTGTGTCCTAGGCCTGGAGCGAGTCGCTGAGCGGGGTGTCCTAGGCCTGGAGCGAGTCGCTGAGCGGTGTGTCCTAGGCCTGGAGCGAGTCGCTGAGCGGTGTGTCCTAGGCCTGGAGCGAGTCGCTGAGCGGTGTGTTCTAGGCCTGGAGAGAGTCACTGAGCGGTGTGTCCTAGGCCTGGAGCTTTCACTGCAGCAGTGCCAGGTCCTAGTGTGAGGTACAATATGCGGTTTGGATGATTTAAGTGATATACTGGAAAGACAGGGCATTGGGATTGGAGGTGAGAGCCAATTTTGCTCGCTTTCCTGTAATGTACACTACTCTCTCCAGGACACTGAGGCCATGAAGACTGCCCCAGCTGCTGTGCTCCATGCCCGCTAATATGATGGTCTGATATCGAGGCGTGGGCCTAGTTTGCACTGTACCGAGGTTCGGGTAAGGACTCATTTTGGTTTGGGATGTTGCTGCTCACAACTATTGTTTACATGATTGCATTTTTTTCTCTGTCTCTGCATATTGAGTGTTGATCTTTTTAAAAGTTTGGTTCTTTCAGGTTTTGTGTTTTGTGGCTGCCTGTAAGCAGACAGATCTCAAGGTTGTATAATTTATAAATTCTTTGATAATAAATGTACCTTGAAATCCATTAACTTTGAGTTTGGTGATAATTTTGTGTTAAGAAATGTCTTACAATGACAAGAATGCATGACAAGATTTACAGTGCCTATATATTCACCTCCCCCTTGGAAGTTTTCATGTTTTATTGTTTTACAACATTGAATCACAGTGGATTTAATTTGGCTTTTTTGACACTGATCAACAGAAAAAGACTCTTTCGTGTCAAAGTGAAAACAGATCTCTACAAAGTAATCTAAGTTAGTTACAGATATAAAACATAAAATAAGTGATTGCATAAGTATTCACCCCCTTCAAGTCGGTATTTAGTACATGCACCTTTGGCAGCAGTTACAGCCGAGTCTGTGTGGATAGGTTTCTATCAGCTTTGCACATCTGGACACTGCAATTTTGCCCCATTCTTCTTTACAAAACTGCTCAAGTTCTGTCAGATTTCAAGTCCAGCCACAAATTCTCATTTGGATTGAGGTCTGGACTCTGACTTGGCTACTCCAGGACATTAACTTTGTTGTTTTGAAGTTATTCCTGTGTAGCTTTGGCTTTATGCTTGGGGTCATTTCTTGCTGGAAAACAAATCTTCTCCAAAGTTACAGTTCTCTTGCAGATTGCATTAGGATTTCCCAGTATTTTGATGCATTCATTTTACCCTCTACCTTCAGAAGCCTTCCAGGGCCCAGTGCAGTGAAGCATCCCCACAGCATGATGCAGCCACCACCATGCTTCATGGTAGGAGTGGAGTCTTTTTGATGATATGCAGTGTTTGGCTTACGCTAAACATAGTGTTTAGTTTGATGGCCAAATAGCTCAATTTTGGTTTCATTAGACCATAGAACCTTCTTCCAGGCGACTTCAGCATCTCCCATGTGCCTTCTGGAAAACTCCAGCTGAGATTTCATGTGAGTTTTTTTCAACAGTGGCTTTTTCTTTGCCACCCTTCCATAAAGCTGCGACTGGTGAAGCACCAGGGCATCAATTGTTGTATCTCAGTCACTGAAGTTTGTAACTCTTTCAAAGTTGTCATCAGCCTCTTGGTGGCCTCTCTCACTTGTCCCCTTCTTGCACGGTCACAGTTTTTGAGGACTGCCTGCTTTAGGCAGATTTACAGCTGTGCCATATTTTTTCCATTTCTTGATGAGTGACTTAACTGTACTCCAAGGGATATTCAGTGACTTGGAAATGTTCTTGTATCCATCTCCTAACTTGTGCTTTTCAATGTAGAGTTGTTTGGCGTGTTCTTTTATCTTCATGATGCAGGTTTTGCCAGGATACTGCCTCACCAGCAGCTGGACCTTCCAGATACAGGTGTATTTTTACTACAATCAATTGAAACACCTTGACTGCACACAGTCTCCAAAACTAGATCTTCATTAACTTATTATGTAATTTCTAGATAGATAGATAGATAGATACTTTATTCATCCCCATGGGGAAATTCAACTTTTTTCCAATGTCCCATACACTTGTAGCAAAACTAATTACATACAATACTTAACTCAGTAAAAAAAAATATGATATGCATCTAAATCACCATCTCAAAAAGCATTAATAATAGCTTTAAAAAGTTCTTAAGTCCTGGCGGTAGAATTGTAAAGCCTAATGGCATTGGGGAGTATTGACCTCTTCATCCTGTCTGAGGAGCATTGCATCGATAGTAACCTGTCGCTGAAACTGCTTCTCTGTCTCTGGATGGTGCTATGTAGAGGATGTTCAGAGTTATCCATAATTGACCGTAGCCTACTCAGCGCCCTTCGCTCAGCTACCGATGTTAAACTCTCCAGTACTTTGCCCACGACAGAGCCCGCCTTCCTTACCAGCTTATTAAGACGTGAGGCGTCCCTCTTCTTAATGCTTCCTCCCCAACACGCCACCACAAAGAAGAGGGCGCTCTCCACAACTGACCTATAGAACATCTTCAGCATCTCACTACAGACATTGAATGACGCCAACCTTCTTAGGAAGTACATTCGACTCTGTGCCTTCCTGCACAAGGCATCTGTGTTGGCAGTCCAGTCTAGCTTCTCGTCTAACTGTACTCCCAGATACTTGTAGGTCTTAACCTGCTCCACACATTCTCCATTAATGATCACTGGCTCCATATGAGGCCTAGATCTCCTAAAGTCCACCACCATCTCCTTGGTCTTGGTGATATTGAGACGCAGGTAGTTTGAGTTGCACCATATCACAAAGTCCTGTATCAGTTTCCTATACTCCTCCTCCTGTCCATTCCTGACACACCCCACTATGGCCGTGTCATCTAAAACCAATTGTCTGCACCAGCGATGATTTGGTGTGTCATATTAAAGGGGTGAATCCTTATGCAATCAATTATTTTGTGTTTTATATTTGCAATTAATTTTGATCACTTTGTAGAGATCAGTTTTCACTTTGACATGAAAGAGTCTTTTTCTGTTCTGCTGGCAATGGTGATGGAGGCGGATACGATAGGGTCTTTTAAGAGACTTTTAGATAGGTACATGGAGCTTAGTAAAATAGAGGGCTATAGGCATTGTAGATAGATAGATAGATACTTTATTCATCCCCATGGGGAAATTCAACTTTTTTTCCAATGTCCCATACACTTGTTGTAGCAAAACTAATTACGTACAATACTTAACTCAGTAAAAAAAATATGATATGCATCTAAATCACCGTCTCAAAAAGCATTAATAATAGCTTTTAAAAAGTTCTTAAGTCCTGGCGGTAGAATTGTACAGCCTAATGGCATTGGGGAGTATTGACCTCTTCATCCTGTCTGAGGAGCATTGCATCGATAGTAACCTGTCACTGAAACTGCTTCTCTGTCTCTGGATGGTGCTATGTAGAGGATGTTCAGAGTTATCCATAATTGACCATAGCCTACTCAGCGCCCTTCGCTCAGCTACCGATGTTAAACTCTCCAGTACTTTGCCCACGACAGAGCCCGCCTTCCTTACCAGCTTTTTAAGACGTGAGGCATCCCTCTTCTTAATGCTTCCTCCCCAACACGCCACCACAAAGAAGAGGGCGCTCTCCACAACTGACCTATAGAACATCTTCAGCATCTCACTACAGACATTGAATGACGCCAACCTTCTTAGGAAGTACATTCGACTCTGTGCCTTCCTGCACAAGGCATCTGTGTTGGCAGTCCAATCAAGCTTCTCGTCTAACTGTACTCCCAGATACTTGTAGGTCTTAACCTGCTCCACACGTTCTCCATTAATGATCACTGGCTCCATATGGGGCCTAGATCTCCTAAAGTCCACCACCATCTCCTTGGTCTTGGTGATATTGAGACGCAGGTAGTTTGAGTTGCACCATATCACAAAGTCCTGTATCAGTTTCCTATACTCCTCCTCCTGTCCATTCCTGACACACCCCACTATGGCCGTGTCATCAGCGAACTTCTGCACATGGCAGGACTCCGAGTTATATTGGAAGTCAGATGTGTACAGGGTGAACAGGACCGGAGAGAGTACGGTGTATTTATTTATTGACTGATTGATTGATTTACTTATTTAGAGATACAGAGCAGAATAGGCCTTTCTGTCTCCTTGAGCCATGCTACCTCAGCAACCCCCGACAAACCATTTAATCCTAATCTAATCATGCACAATTTAAAACAATTTATTATCCTACCTGATGTGACTTTGGACTGTGGGAGGGAACCCACATACTCCACAGAGACTCCATACAACTCCGTGACACTTTGTGCTGTAATAGTGTCACACTAACCATTGTGCTACTGTAGATTTTCTCTCTTATTTTAAACTCTGATGTCTAGTTTTTGAACAACACACACAAAAGGCTGGAAGAACTGAGCAGACCAGACAGCATCAATGATGTCAATGTTTAAGGCCAAGACAATTCATCAGGGCTCTAGTACTTCTGGCTAAGACCTTTCATCAGGACTCCAGTATTTCAGGTTGAGACATTTCATCAGGATTCTAGATCAGATTGAGACCTTTCATCAGGACTCCAGTATTTCAGATTGAGACATTTCATCAGGATTCTAGTTCAGATTGAGACATTTCATCAGGATTCTAGTTCAGATTGAGACATTTCATCAAGACTCTAGTATTTCAGGTTGAGACATTTCATCAGGATTCTAGATCAGATTGAGACATTTCATCAGGGCTCCAGTATTTCAGGTTGAGATTTCATCAGGACTTGTATTTTAGGCTGAGACCTTTAATCAGGACTCCAGATTTTGATTATCTTTCATCCTCCAAATTGTCTTTCCAGTTTTTCTAGCTTTATGACACATTTCTAACCCAACAACAAAACTCTTTTGTGATCTCTGAGCTGATGTGATAGAGGCCACTCACTGACCCACAACATAAATCCATCCACCACAGGTGGTGATGTCTTCAGCTGCCTCGGGTACTAAACCTGCCTTTCTATTTAACAAGGTTCTGCTTTGACCAAGGGTTTGTCTAAGCATTCTTAATATCACAATTCTATCTATCTCGTCTCTCCCTACCTGAGTTGTGCACCTGACACCACTCGTACCCAGGACCCTCCCCACCATGACGGTTCTTTGTGCCTTATACACAGTGGAATATTGTTGCCAGCAGCTAGCACACAAAACGTGCACTAGCACCATATCACCGGACATGCTGGCTAACAAACTTGTACAAATGTTTGACTAGTTGCACTATGGGCAACCTGGATCACAGAGGTGATCCCGAGGTTGGAAATATCTAATTCTGTACTGTGTACTCGATGACTCTATAGTGTGATATGGAAATTCGAATGCACTTCTGCCCAGTACATCCCTCCCACCATCAAGAATATCTATAGGCAAACTTCTTACTGCATCCCACCTGTCTTTACCTATCACCTGTCAGCTTGTTCTCCTTCCCCTCCCCCACCTTTTTCCCTCTTCCTTTCCAGACCTGATGAAGGGTCTCGGCCCAAATTGTTTATTCCACTCTATTGATGCTGCTTGACCCGCTGAGTTGCTCCAGCATTTATCTTGTGTTTTACTATGGAGACTGGAGGTCCGAATGCCTGGGGTTGGAGGACTGTCTGCGTAGAGAGGAACGGGGCTTGTTTTGCTTTTGATGTTTTGTTGCTTGTTGTGTTCTGTGTTGCTCGGCTGAGCCTTGTGGGCTTGCTCTGTTGGCGCTGGAATGTGTGGTGATACTTGCAGGCTGCCCCCAGCACAGCCATAGGTTGTGTTGGTTGTTAACGAAAATGACACATTTCGGGTTATGCTTTGATTACACGTGATAAATAAATAACCTGAATCTATATTTGAAGCTTGCTGCCAAGGGGTTAATGAGCACAGTACAGAGCTCAGACAGAAATTAACCCCAGATACCCCTCACAACTCAATCACATGTCCATCTTTCTAATCTCTCATGGGCAGAGAAGAGACTTATCTAAATCCTATGAAGCTCCACACACAGAGGGGTCAATACCCTATCTGTCCCCCTCCATATGTTGTGGAAATTCATTTTATCGGATTTTCTGTTAATCTGATTTTGAGCTGTTTATTTTAGATTAGTCATCTGTTTTTGTTGAAGAAACATAAGACTTCCAAAGTCTGTTTTGTTGTAAATATTGGGAGTGGGTTATGTTCTGAGAAGTAATAAAACAAGGCTCCTATTCTGGAACTTTAAATCTTCACTCAAGGCTGGTTTATTGTGAAATGCATCCCGTCACCAGTACAACATGGTGGAATCTCACACTAAATACTGGAGGAACTCAATGGTTCAGAGAGCATCTATGGAGAGGAATAGAGGGTCGATATTCTGGGCCAAGACCCTTCATCAGGACTCACGCATTTGCAGCTTCCACAAGCATTTCTGTTTATTTATTAGGAGACACTGTGCAGAACTGGCCTGTCTGGCCCAGGGAGCTGCACTGCCCAGCTACCCACTGACTTAACTCTAGCCTGCTCATAGGACTACTTACAATGACGGATAAACCTACTAACTGGTACGTCATTGCAGCGTAGGAGGAAACCCACATGGTTTCCAGAAGGACGTAGAAACAGAGTTAACATTTCAGGCCAAAGGCCCTTTGTCAGGACGGGAAGGAGACAGGAGAAGGTGGAGGAAGGGTGCGGAAGTGAGGGTCTCTCAGAAAGGATGACCAAGGGGATTAATTGTATGCAAGCTGATCCGGTCAGGAAGCAAGTTCGAGGAGCTGGAGGATAGGAATGTAAGATTGTAAGAGATAGGAGCAGAGGTCAGCCATTTGGCCATCAAGACTGTTACGCCATTCCATCATGACTGATTTATTTTCCCTCTCAACCCCGTTCTTCTGCCTTCTCCCCAAAACCATTGATACCATTATTAATGAAGAACCTATCAACCTCATCTTTAAATAGACCCTCTACAGCCACCTTTGGCAATGAATTCCACAGATTCACTACCCTCTTGCTAAAGGAATTCCTTCTCATTTCTGTCGTTGTATTCTGAGGCTATGCCCTCTGCCCTTAGATTCCCCCACTATAGGAAACACCCTCTCCATGTCCGCGCTATCTAGGCCTTTCAGTATTTGATAGGTTTCAATGAGATCTCCCCTTATTGTTCTAAACTCCAGCAAGCACAGGCCCAGAACCATCAAACACTCCTCATATGTTAACCCTTTCATTTCCAGGATCACTCTTGTGAACTCCCTCTGGACCCTCTCCAATGCCAGCACAACTTTTCATAGATAAGGGTCCCAAAACTACTCACAATACTCCAAGGGCAGTCAGACCAATGCCTTCTAAAGCCCCAGCATCACATGGGTGTGGACAAAAGAATGGAGGAATGTGTGAAATGCAGAGCAGGAGGACCTGTCCAACAGGTTGAGTCAGATCTTTCCTCTACTTCATCTGTAATCCTGGTTTTTCTTTTACTCCTTCCTCTTTCTCTGTCCTGGAACAAAGCGCAGACCCCTCCTACCCTGCCGGGTATGCCCTCCCACTCTGCATTTCACAACTCCCACATTCTTTTGTTTACATTCTTTTTGTCTCCATTCTCACTTTCCCACTGTTCCCATTCCCTTCCTGACCAGATCACTTTGATTCCAGCTGATCTTCATGGTCACCCTGGTTTTACCACATCAGAGTTCCCCCTCACGTTCCCTTTAAACATTTACCCTCTACCACTGGTCTTGCATTACTTCTTTCTATACCCCCCACGATTTTGTATACCTCCATCTTATCCAAACATCTGAACCCATACACCCCACTTCTGCTGACAGCTCGTTCCTCACTCACACCATCCTCCTGAATGAAGACGATCTCCTCAGGTTCCACTTAAGCATTTTGCCTTTTACACTTAACCTATGATCTCTGGTTCCTGTCTCACCCAAGCCCAGTGGAACAGCCCGCTTGTGTTTTCCCTGTCCATGCCCCTCCTAATTTTGTATACTCCTGTCAATACTTTTCATCCAAACTTCTCTTAAATGTTGCAATCAAACCTGAATTAAATCATAAACACAGGAAAATCTGCAGATGCTGGAAATTCAAGCAACACACACAAAATGCTGGTGGAATGCAGCAGGCCAGGCAGCATCTATAGGGAGAAGCGCTGTCGATGTTTCGGGCTGAGACCCTTCGTCAGGACTAACTGAAAGAAGAGATAGTGAGGTTTGAAAGTGGGAGGGGGAGGGGGAAATCCAAAATGATAGAAGACAGGAAGGATAGGGATGAAGTTAAGAACTGGGAAGTTGATTGACAAAAGGGACACTGAGCTGGAGAAGGGAGAAGATCATAGGATGGGAGGCCTAGGGAGAAAGAAAAGGGGAGGGGAGCACCAGAGGGAGATGGAGAGCAGGCAAGGAGTGATTGTGAGAGGGACAGAGAGAGAAAAAAAGGGGGAAATAGATAAATAAATAAGGGATGGGGTAAGAAGGGGAGGAGGGGCATTAACGGAAGTTAGAGAAATTAATGTTCCAACCAGGTTGGAGGAACAACACCTTATATTCCATCTGGGTAGCCTCCAACCTGATGGTATGAACATTGATTCCATTCTCCTGATTTCTCCCTGTAACCTTTGACACCCTGACTGATCAAGAACCTCTCAACTTCAGCTTTAAATATACCAAAGGACTTGGGCTCCACAGCCGTGTGTGGCACTGAATTCTACAGATTCACCACCCTCTGACAAAAGAAATTCCTCCTCATCTCTGCTCTAAAGGGATGTCTCTCTATTCTGAGGCTGTGCCCTCTGGTCCTAGTTTCCCCAATATATGTAATGTCCTCTCCATGTCCGCTCTTTCTAGGCCTTTCAATATTTGATAGGTTTTAATGAGCCCCCCATCATCCTCCTAAATTCCGGTGAGTGCAGGCCGAGAGCCATTAATCGTGCTTCTTCAGTAACCATTCTGGTCCAAGCTGCCATTTTACACAACATAGAACATAGCACACTACATCAAAGTACATAGTTGTACGGACTCTTTAACCTCCTCCAAAATCAATCTAACACTCCCTCACACATAGCCTCCATTTTTCTATCAACCATGCACCTATCTAAAAGTTTCTAAGAGTCTCTAAAAATGCTGTCATTATACCCAAATGTTCTACGTTCTCTGCAACTGCTAGACTTTATTCTGCATTGTTATTGTTCTACATCAATGCACTGTGCAAAGATCTGATCTGTATGGACAGTATGCAAGACAAGCTTTTCACTGTATCTCAGTACATGCAACAATAATAAACCAGTTCCAATTCCAGCTCCCTCGGACTTTCTATGAATATTTGGTGCCTCAAAGATTCACCCGACTTGTCACGTACACACTCAGCATCTCCACTGATCTTTTCAACTCTAACACTATCCCAGTCTCATTGCCAGTATAAACCATATGTTTTTCATGAGTTCATATCTTACAACAAATTCCATTACAAAATCCACTCACAGCTACACATGAGACACTCAAAAAGGGCAGTGCAGTTTATCCAAGGTCATTTCACAGAACACACTTGGGAAAATAATGTCTTAAATAACAGCAGACATAACCCATTCAAAGTTCAAAATACATTTATTATCAAAGTATACATTATTTAAACATAAGACCATAAGCTCAAAAGATACAAGAGCAGAATTAGGGCATTCGGTCCATCGAGCCTGCACTGCCACTTCATCATGGCAATTTCCCTCTCAGCCCCAATCTCCTGGCTTCTACCCATATCCCTTCATGCCCTGACAAATCGAAAATCTACAACTTATGCTTTAAATATACATTGTTAATATAAGGTATTCACCCCCACCCCAGGAGGTTTTTGTGTTTTATTGTTTTACAACATTGAATCACAGTGGATTTACTTTTTTTGACACTATCAACAGAAAAAGAATCTTTCGTGTCAAAGTGAAAACCGATCTCTACAGAGTGATCTAAATTAATTACAAATATAAAATGCTTAATAATTGTTTGCATAATTATTCACCCCACTTCAATATGACACACCAAATTATCACTGGTGCAGCCAATTGGTTTTAGAAGACACATATTTAGTTAAATTGAGATCAACCTGTGTACAGTCGAGGTGTTTCAATCGATTGTAGTAAAAATACACCTGTATCTGGAAGGTCCTACTGCTGGTGAGTCAGTATCCTGGCAAAAACTACACCATGAAGACAAAAGAACACTCCAAGCAACTCTGCAAAAAGGTTATTGAAAAGCACGTCAGGAGATGGAAAGAAGAAAATTTCCAAGTCACTGAATATCCCTCGGAGTACAGTTAAGTCAATCATCAAGCAATGGAAAGAATATGGTACAGCTGTAAATCTGTCTAGAGCAAGCCCTCCTGAAAAACTGAGTGACCGTGCAAGAAGGGGACCAGTTAGGGAGGCCACCAAGAGAACTACGACAACTCTGGAGGTGTTACAAGCTTCAAT
Organism: Hemitrygon akajei; assembly: GCF_048418815.1. Lineage (NCBI taxonomy): Eukaryota > Metazoa > Chordata > Chondrichthyes > Myliobatiformes > Dasyatidae > Hemitrygon > Hemitrygon akajei. Next base: position 47,770,669 of record NC_133152.1, read on the forward strand.
GGTTTAGATGGGAGAGACTGCACATAAAACAACTATTGTCTGGGTGCTTCACCAGTCGCAGCTTTATGGGAGAGTGGCAAAGAGTCAGTCACTGTTGAAAAAAAGCTCACGTTAAATCTCGGCTAAAGGTTGCCAGAAGGCATGTGGGAGACTCTGAAGTCAGCTTTAAAAAGGTTCTATGGTCTGATGAAACCAAAATTGAGCTTTTTGGCCATGAGACCAAACATTATGTTTGGCATAAGCCAAACACCTCACATCATCAAAAACACACCATTCCAACTGTGAAGCATGGTGGTGGCTGCATCATGCTGTGGAGATGCTTCACTGTAGCAGGCCCTAGAAGGCTTCTGAAGGTAGAGGGTAAAAAGAATGCATCAAAATACAGGGAAATCCTGAGGAAAACCTGATGCAGTCTGCAAGAGAACTGTGAGTTGGGAAGAGATTTGTTTTCTAGCAAGGTAATAACCCCAAACATAAGCCAAAGCTACACAGGAATGGCTTAAAAACAATACTGTTAATGTCCTAGAGGGACCATGTCAGAGTCCAGTCTCAATCCAATTGAGAATTTGTGGCTGAACTTGAAAAGGGCTGTTCGCTCATGATCCCCATGCAATCTGACAGGGCTTCCGCAGTTATGCAAAGAAGAATGGGGAAAAATTGCAGTGTCCAGACATGATAGAGACCTATCCTGCAGAACAAGTCTGTAATCACTGCCAAAGGTACATCTACTAATAACTGTCTTGAAGATGGTGAGAAGTCATACAATCAATTATTTTGTGTTTAATAATTGTAATAAATTTAGACCAAGTTGTAGAGATTTGTTTTCACTTCGACGTGAAAGCCTTTTTCTATTGATCATTGTCAAAAAAGCCAAATTAAATCCAGTGATTCAATGTTGTAAAACAATAAAACATGGAAACTTCCTAAGGGTGGGGGGTGTCTACTTTTTATAGGCATTGAATAATAAAGACTCAGCCTCCACAGCTGCCTGAGGCAAAGAATTCCACAGATTCACCAATCTCTGGCTGAAGAAGTTCCTCCTCATCTCCAATCTAAAAGGATGCCCCTCTGTTCTGAAGCTGTGTCCTCTGCCCCTTGGCTCTCCCACCATTGGAACAATCTTCCCCACTTCCACTCTATCAAGGCCTTTCATCATTCAACAGGTTTCAACTAGGTCGCCCCTCATTCTTTTGAATTCCAGTGAATACAGGCCTGGTGCCATCAAATGCACTTGATACGACAAGCAATTCAATCCTGGAATCATTTTCATGAACCTCCTTTGAACACTCTCCAGTTGTAGCATATCTTTTCTAAGATAATGGGCCCAAAACTGCTCACAATACTCCAAGTGAGGCCTCATCAGTGCTTTATAAAGTCTCAACATTACATCCTTGCTTTTATATTTTAGTCCTCTTGACATAAATGCAAACATTACATTTGCCTTCCTCACCACAGACTCAACCTGCAAATTAACCTTTGGGGAATCCTGCACAAGGACTCCCAAGGCCCCTGCACCTAAGTTTTTTCGTATTTTCTCTCCTTTCATTTCTTCTACCAAAGTGCATGGCCATACACTTCCTGACACTGTATTCCACCTGCCATTTCTTTGCCCAATCTCCAAAACTGTCTAAGTCTTTCTGTGGTTTCTCTACTTCCTCAAAACTACCTACTCTCCATCTATCTTCATATCGTCTGCAAACTTTGTAACTAAGTTATCAATTCCATCATCCAAATCATAAGCCCCGACACACTGACCTTATCAATCCGGCTTGGCACCTAAATCAACATCCACACATCAGGTTCAGTCACCATGATAAGCCCTGGAGCCTGGACCCCACCACTTCGATTCGGTCTGTACCCGACCTTTCCAATTTGATAGGGTAAATGCAAGTGTTTTTTTCCATTGAGGTTGGGTGAGACTAGAACTGCATGTCACAGGTTAGGGTGTGTGGTGAAATATTTAAGGGGGAGCTTCTGGACTCAGAGAGTGTGGAACGCGCTGCAGGCAGAAGTGATGGATTCGGGTTTGATTTCAACATTTAGGAGAAATATGCATGGATGGGAGAGGTATGGAGGACTGTGGTCTGGGTGCAGGTCAAAGGGACTAGGCAGATTAGTAGTTCAACACAGACTAGATGAGCAAACGGCCTGTTTCTCTGCTGAAATGCTCTATGACTTTATGATTCTATTTATACGATACAAAATTATCGTTCTGCTAAGTCTATACAGCACTTTGGCAGGTCACTGTATCCTAACGTAGAGGGCACAGAAGAGCTCTCCGATCAAGTCCAGCCAAGTAGAACATAAATAGTTAACAGATGCCTGTGTTTGAAACAAATATGCAGAAAAAGCCATGGTTATTTTTGATTATCATTCTCTTTCTATGCCTCATCTCTGAATCTGTAGGCAGAAGGAAACTCTGAAACAACTTACTGTTAAACAAGTCTCCTGGGAAATAGACTAACATAATCATCTCTCAACAAACTAGATACATCTGAGACCTGATTAATGTTCAGGCCCAAAGCAGCAACAGGTTAGAAATGTGGGACCAGGTGACAGCACAGTCCTGATGAAGGGTCTCAGTTCAAAAGGGTCTTTTTATTACTCTCCATATAGGCTGCCTAACCTTCCACCATTTGTGTGTGTGTGTGTCTGAAATGTTGGCTATTTATTCCTCTCCAGAGATGCTGCCTGACTTGCTGAATTCCTCCACCATTTTCTGTGTGTTTCGTCAGATCTCCAGCATCTCTCGAATCTCTTGTGTCTCGGGACAGCACCATCCTCAGTCTTTAATACTCACACCAATCAAATTACACAAGTTTGCCAGATCTAGCTGACATTTCACATTTCACAGGCACTTGTTTCCATATATATATAGGAACAGATCAGTGTTCGGCTGTGTGCTCCATCACACCAGCTGATTGATGTAACACTACCTACACACAACAAGGGGACAGCTTGGCTATGGAATGTAAAAACAATACTAACACTTTATCTACATATGGAAGCTAATCTCACGGTCACACTCAGTACTTGTACATTGTGTTTTATAGGATCCCATTTACATTTATATTGTGTTTTTGAATGCTAGATTTCATCCTGACTTACAATCATCTTGTTCTCCTTTTCACTCGGAATCAGAATCAGAATCTGGTTTAACATCACTGGTAAATGCCATCAAATGTGTTGCTTTGTGGCAGCAGTACAATGCAATACATAATCATAAAAATTTAAATTACAATAAGAAAGAAATATATAAAATTAAATAAGTATTGCAAAAAGAAAATAGTGATATAGGTTCATGTGTTCATTGTCCACTCAGAAATCAGATGGCAGGCAGGAAGAAGCTGTTTCTGAAGTGTGTGTGTGTGTCTTCAGGCTCCTGTACCTCCTCCTTGATGGTAGCAATGAGAAGAGGACATGTCCTAAAGGGTGAAAGTTTTTAAAGGTAGATACTACCTTTTTGAGGCATTGCATATTGAAGATGTCCTCAATGGTGGGGAGGCCAGTGCCCATGGTGGACCTGGCTGAGTTTACAACTTTCTGCAGCTTTTTCCGATCCTGTGCGGTGGCCCCTCCACACCCATGTACTGAGGAATGACAACAAACTATCTTTGGGTCAGATCAGGCTTGGCGGACTGATGTCACATTACGTGGAGTAAAAATGATAATGTGACACAGTGGGAGAGGATGGGGTTGGGTACAGTGCCCAATCACATGAGGGTATCACTAGGTAATTTGAGGAGAGCATCATGTTGCACGCAGAGAGCGCCAGACATTCTGGGCAAATGACCAAGTTGCATTGGAAAAGGTCCAAGGCTACATGTGATCCAGATCACAAGAGGCCATTGGTGTAACTATGCGTTGGCTCCAACTGAGTTCAAGCTCAGTGAACTATCAGCAGGAATTTCCACAGGGACTCTCTACATTCCCGGTGATGACCTCAGAGAAGGAACGTAACTGGGCTCCCTGCAGCATTACTACTTGGCTCTGGACCTTTAAGAGCAGTAAAGCACATGAGCTGTGGGGCTGGGGGTGGTGAGGGGATAGAAAAGAGCTACCTGATGCAAAATATGAAATCCCTTCACACAAAGGCAACCGTCAGTAGTAATGAAATCACAAGGGCAGACAGTGGAAGATTAAAGTGTTGGCTATCAGCCATCAGTTCAAAAGAATTTTCTAAAAACCCTTATCTAAACATGAAAATGCCTAAATTAATCATAGACCTTATCACAGCTAAAAACAGCGCTGTCTATAGTCTTAGCTTAAGTACATTGTGGAGTAGTTAATGAGTTGTTGTTTTAAGCATCTGTCAGCACTCTGATCTCAAGCATGTATGCCTTCTATGGATAGACTGAGTGTTGTATGTCACTCTCTGTTAATGCTGAATTCAAAGTTAGCCCAGCTCACTAATGCCTGTGTGATGTTCCTGACTCTCTCTGTCAGTGCAGTGAACATTAACAAGGAGCCCTAACCTCAATGGAATGTTGAGAGTCGCTCCAGGGTCTTGAGGCTGTCTCACCAGTGGAACACAGTGGCATTGACCCAAGGACTCTCTCTCTCTCTCTCTCTCCCTTCCACTCTCTTCTAGCTGAATCTACAAGATTATAAGTCCCATGTTTCCTACTTTAATGACATGGAACATAGAACATACAGCACAGGGCAAGCCCTTTGGTTCACAATGTTGTGCAGACCCTTTAACCTGCTCTGAGATCAATCCAACCTTCCCTCCTACACAGCCCTCCATTTTTCTATCATCTGTAACTATCTTAAATGTATCTACCTCTACCATCATCCATGGTGGTAAGTTCCACACACCCACCTCACTCTGTATAAAAATACTACCTCTGACATCCCCCGCTAAACTTTGTTCCAATCATCGTAAAAGGCTGTCTGTGTTATTACCTTTTCCACCCGGGAGAAGTCTCTGGCTGTCCACTCGATCTCTGCCTCTTATCACCTTGTACATCTCCATCAAGTCACCTCTCATCCTCCTTCGCTCCAAAGAGAAAAACAGTAGATTACTAACCCTATCCTGATAAGAAAAATTCTCTATTTCTGGAGAAAATCGTGCTAAATCTCCTCTGCACCCTCTCTAAAGCTTCCACATCCTTTCTATAATGAGGCAACCAGAATGGAACACAATATTTGAAGTGTGGTCTAACCAGGGTTTTATAGAGCTGTAACATTACCTTGCAGCTCTTGAACTCTGCCCCCGACTAATGAAGGCCAACACACCATACACCTTATAACCACCCTATCAACTTGCGCAGCAACTTTGAAGGATCTATAGGCGTGGACCCCAAAATCTCTCTGTTCCACCACACTGCCAAGAACTATGCTATTAACCCTGTATTCTGCCTTCAAATTAAACCTCCCAAAGTGAATCTCTTCACTCTTCTCCAGGTTGAGCTCCATCTGCCATCTCATGCCATTGATTTAAAGAACAGGGTTCTTCCCAGTATCCCAGGAACAATATTTATCCCTAAACCAATGTCTCTCCGAGAGGTCATCTATCAGCATCCCATTGTTACCCGTGGAAGCTTCTGGTACTCCATTCCCTACGTTACATTGAATGTTCTCTACAATGGGCCCTTAGGATGTTTCAGTAATCATGAAAGACACTACAAAAATGTAGTTTCTTCCTTCATTCAAAGAAATACAAATTTATTTTAATCTGAAGCTACCAAACTCTCACGATGATGTTGGGGAGGAAGTTTCTGTATTTAGATCAAAAATATATCCATTGAAATATATCACTAGAATGTTCAAAGTTCAGAGTAAATTTATCATCAAAGTTTATATATGTCACCATATACTACCCCCAAATTCATTGTCTTACGGGCATTCACAGGAAAATAAAGAAATACAATCAGATTTACGAAAAAGTATGCATAAATAAAGACTGACATACAAGCAATGTGCAAAAGAAGACAAACGGTGCAAATACAAAGTAACTAAACACATAGTACCGACATGTGTTCAAAGTTCCGAGTTCAAAGTAAATTTATTATTGAAGTACATATACATCACCATATACAACCCTGACATTCATTTTCTTGTGGACGAATTTCATAAGATATGCTGGTGATAATAAACCTGATTCTGACATGCCCAATAATTCAATAATAGATTAATAACCATGATAGAATCAAAGTAAGACCACACCAACTGGGCATTCAACCAATGTGTAAAAAAACAACAATCTGTTTAAATACAAAAAGAAAATAATACTAACTATATAAGCAATAAATATCAAGAACATGAGATGAAGAGTCCTTGAAAGTGAGTCCATTGCTTGTGAGAACAATTTAATGATGGAACAAGTGAAGTTGAGTGAAGTTATTCCCTTAGGTTCAAGAGCCTGATGGTTGAGGGGTAATAATTGTTCCTGAAAGTCCTTAAAAATCGATGGGTTGTGGAATCCATCCAGCCAAGATGGTACTGGCAATATACGATGATGTTTTGCAGCCAGCTCACAAAACTTTAAGAATATAAGAATAATGTGGTGAAATCTACTCAGTGGCTATTTTATTAGGTACACCTGTACATCTGTCGTTAATGCAAATATCTAATCATGAATCATGTGGCAGCAAATCAGTGAATGAAAACATGCAGACATGGTCAAGAGGTTCAGTTGTTGTTCAGACTGAACATCAGAATGGGGAAGAAATGTGACCTAAGTGACTTTGACTGTGGAATGATTATTGGTGCCAGACAGGGTGGTTTGAATATCTCAGAAACTGTTCATCTCCTGGGATTTTCATGCACAAGTGTCTTTGAGATTATAGAGAGTGGTATGAAAAACAAAAAACATCCAGTGAGCAGCAGTTCTGTGGACAAGAACACCTGGTTAATGATAGAGGTCAGAGGGGTATGGCCAGACTGGTTCAAGCTGACAGGAAGGTGACAATAACTCAAATAACTGCATGTTACAACAGTGGTGTGCAGAAGAGCATCTCTGAATGCACAACATGTCGAACCTCGAAGTGGATGGACTACAGCGACAGAAAACCACACTGGGTTCCATTCCTGTACTTAATAAAGTACCTACTGAGTGTAGGTCCAAGACAAGAGATTTTGCAGATGGTGGAAATCCAGAGTAATATGGATTAAATGCAGGAGGAACTAAGCAAAGCAGGCAGCATTTACGGAGGGGATTAAAAAGCCGACATCTTGGGCTAAGACCTTTCATTAGGATATATTTCCAAGTGTGCATGGGTGATGAGGGGAGTAAAAGTTTCAGGTTGTTATAAATACAGACTTGATCAAGCTTTAGATATTGACCTGGTCGGAGTTGAGTATTTCTGACAACATAAAGTGATTTTTTTTAATGTTATCATTGATGCACCATCAATAACTCTCTCTGAGACGTAAAGGCGAGTTATCGGCTTTTATTGACTGGAAGAAGGAACAAGCAGTGGTTGACCACCATACTACATCCTGGAGACAGAGAGGCCGGGCTCAGACCTCAATCGCCTTTATACAGGGGTCTGTGGGAGGAGCCACAGGAGCAGTCAGCAGAGGGCGTGTCCAGACAGGTATATGTAGTTCACCACAATCTGCCCATTCTGCAGAATGATACGGGTCCATTCACTGCTTTCTTTCATACTGATGAAGCAAAAATGACTTTCATAAGCATAAATAACTAGAACAATTGGCCCAGGGAACTCAGAAGCTTTGATTGTACAATTCCACAGCACAATGCCAATTTAGATTACGTTGATTAGCAGCAGCAAGTTTGGTTAGAAAATTAAACGTTTCATTGCACAGAAATCAAACTACTTAAGTTTGTATCTGTTCCATTGATATTTGAATGTAGTTGCTGCACAGTGTTACAGACTCTCAGTCCCGGTGACTCATGTTTAATCCCGACCTCTGTCACTGTCTGTGTGGAGTTTGCACGTTCTCTCTGTGACCATGTGGGTTTCTCCCAGCTACCCAGTTTTCCCCTGATGTCCCAAGGGCATGCTGGTAGGTGCATTGATTGGCCAATAGGTAGGAGAGGATAGAATGAGGGAGTTGATGAGAACATGGGGGAGAATAAATTGCAATTAGTGTAAGACAGGGATTACCTACTTTTTTTTATGCCATGGACCCCTACCCGAGGGGTCCATGGACACCAGGTTGGGAACCACTGATGTAAAAGTTTAGCGATGGACTCATGGGACATGGAGCCTGCCCTGTGCTGCAGCTTTCCTCAGCCCTCACGGCCATTGTGAAACGTCATCATCTTTCATCAGAGGGTTCTATTGAGATAGTTTCTCCGAGGATTATCACCTTGTCATGGTGGAGAGGCTTGTGAGTTCCGGAGATCCCAAGAGCAATGTCGTCCAGAGCTTAGCTCCTGATTCGGTCACCCATGGCGGTAAGATCAAGGGAGAGGTTCCAGACAAAGAGCGATCCAACCAAGACCTCAGTGGTAGAGTTGGAGGAAGATGATGGCACATCACAATGGCAGCGAAAGTGGAGGAAGGCAACAGCAGTGTAGGGTCCTCAGTCATCTTACGTTCAATGCTATTGGACCCTGACCCTGATCTGTCAAGGACTGTGTGGTGGATGCCCCTGCATCAGCCCCCCCCCCCCCACACACCCCCACATTAAACAAAGTCACACACGGACATTTTCCATCAAGGGAATCCATCCTAAACAACCCCTTAGGAGAACATCATACTTGACTCGAATGATCACACTACTTTTTGCAAAAATTCAAAAAGTAAGTCGAGACAAATTAAAGCCATTAAGGTACATGGGAGACTTGGAAGATGAGATTCAAAATTAGCTTGGCCACTGGAGACGGGATGGTTTTCTTCTGCCTGGAGGTCCACGACCATTGAAGGATGTGTTTAAGGTGAGAGAGGAAAGTTCAAAGGAGATGTGCAGGGCATGTTTTTTTACACAGAGAGTGGTGGGTGCCTTGAACCCCCTGCCTGGGGTGGTAGAAGCTGAACGAGCTGAGGGTTTCCTGTTTGGAGTGAAGGAGGATGAGAAGTGACTTGAACAAAGTGCACAAGACAAAACCATTAGAGCCTGAACTATGGTTAGAAACATAATATTAAATGTCACGCTTTCAAGCAGAAATGGATCTTCCTTCAGCAAGATAGAGATCGAGTAGACTGCATTTTTCCAGGGTGGAAATGGCTAATACAAGGGAGCATAATTATTTTATGGTGATTGGAAGAAAGAATAGGAGGGATATCAGAGGTTTTTGCTCAGAGAGTGGGGGGTACATGGAATGTTCTGCCGGGGGCTGTGAGAGAGGCAGATACGTTAGGGACATTTAGAAACCTTTTAGATAGGCACATGGATGATTTTAAAAAATGGAGGGCTATGTAGGAGGGAAGGGTTAGATTAATTTTAGAGTAGGTTATAAGGTTGGCAGAATATTGTGGGCCGAAGGGCCTGTACCATGCTGTAGTGTTCTATGCTTTAAGTTCTGATCAAACACAGCTTGAGAAGCTGATTCATCACCAGCTCTCCGGGGAATTAAGGAACGGGAAAATGGTGCCGAGGTTGATGTTCCTGTTTCCCTTTCTTTTGTCTTACATTCCACCTTGAGTAAACCAAAGTATTCGGTTTATAATTCCTTTGTCAGACACACCTTTTCCTTCTGGCTCTGGGATTTATTTTGCCTCGTGATCTGCACTGTGTTTGACGGCATTTCCTGTCCTCATTACAGATCTCATTCTTTTCCTCTGAGTGGCTTGCAAATCACCTGTTGAATGAAAGTCCCTTCCTGCAAACGTAACCTTCTATATTATTCAGCTGTTTCTGACAATAATCATAAAAGCACCTTATCATTTGTTAGTTTATTTGTGGTAATATTATTTACTGTGTTGTGTGAGTGAGTTATATGTACCGTGTTATATGTACTTGGTCTAGAGGAAGGTTGTTTTGCTTGGTGGCATACATGTGTATTACATAGAACATAGGCATCTACAGTATGTCACAGGCCCTTCGGCCCACAATGTTCTGCTGACCACTGTATGTGACCTACTCTAGAAACTGCCTAGAATTTCCCTACTGTGTAGTCCTCTATTTTGTTGAATGATGATAAACTTGAACTTGAACCCACTGCTTAAAGGATGTTAAAATCCTCTCTTCTATTTTCAAACGCCTCCCTGGTCATATCCCTGAAGAAAGGTCTTGGTCCAACATACCGACTGTTTATTAATTTCCATAGATGCTGCCTGACCCACTGAGTTCTTCCGGCACGTGTTGTGTGTCGCTTTGATTATGTTGACGGTGCTGATTTGTTTTTATTTATTTATTTCGGGTACAGTATGAAACAGACCCTTCCAAACCAATGAGCTGCACCTCCCAGCAACCCACCGATTTAACGAGCCTAATCAAAGGACAATTTACAATGACCAATTGATCCACTAATCAGTACACCTTTGGACTGTGGAAGGAAACCAGAGCACCCGGAGGAAACCCACGCAGTTGCGGGGAAAATGTACAAATGCCTTACAGATAGCGCCGGAATTGAACTCTTAACTGTATTAACATTGTGCTAACCACTACGCTACTGTGGTGTTAGTGAGGCAGCAAGAAGGGAAGACAGAGTGCCCTTCACGAAGATTTGCAGCCTCTTCTCTTCCAAAGAGAACAGCCTCCCCTTCTTCAAACTATTTGTAAACTTTGTCCTTTCATGACATCATCCACAGTGTCTGCCTTCATATCCTTTGTCGGCTGGGTTGGAACGGAATCAAATGAATACCCAGCCCCTCCCTACAACCAGCCTGAACCTGTGGACAAACTGGGTAATTATTACTGGATGCAAGTCAAACCTGTTATAGTTTTATTGCTAGATGTCACATTCAATCACATGGATGCTTGCTCCCAAACCCCTGAGATTTCTCTAATGGATTTAGAAAATGCATTCAGCTCATTGCCTGCTGAAACCTTTGGATATCATTATTCATTTATGTGGAGACTTGCTCCAAACCCTTGAGAATTCTCTTATGGAATTAGAAGATACACTCCTTCCATGACAAGGAGCAATGAGATGTGTGTTTGAAAATAGTACAACCACATTTATTGAGCTTTGGTCAGTAGAGAGAGAGGATATGATGGTTACTCTGATTCAATACATTAAGCATAAGGAACACAATAAATATACAGTGCCTATAAAAAGTATTCACTCCCTTGGAAGTCTTCATGTTTTACTGTTTTACAACATTGAATCACAGTGGATTTAATTTGACTTTTTTGACAATGATCAACAGAAAAAGGCTCTTTCCTGTCAAAGTGAAAACAGATCTCTATAAAGTGACTGAAATTAATTACAAATATAAAACACTAAATAACGGAATGTATAAATATTCACCCCTTAATATGACACAGCAAATCATTATTTGTTTTAGAACTCATATAATTAGTTAAATGGAGATCACCTGTGCATTCACGGTGTTTCAATTGATTGTAGGAAAAACACACCTGTATCTGGAAGGTCCAACCGCTGGTGAGTCAATATCCTGGCAAAAGATACACCATGAAGACAAGAACACTCCAAGAAAACTCTGTGAAAAATTATTGAAAAGCACAATCAGGAGATAGGTACAAGAAAATTTCCAAGTCACTGACTATCCCTTGCAGTACAGTTAAATATGGCACAGCTGTAAATCTGTCTAGGGCAGGCCATCCTCAAAAACTGAGACTATGCAAGAAGGGGACTAGTGAGGGAGGCCACCAAGAGACCTGTGACAACTCTGGGGGAGTTACCAGCTTCAGTGGCTGAGACGGGAGAGACTGCGCATAACTGATGCCTGGGTGCTTCACCAGTTGCAGCTTTATTGGAAATTTGCAAAGAAAAAGCCACTGCTGAAAAAAAAAGACATGAAATCTTTTTCCACTGAGACTAGGGAAGAAAAAAACCAGAGGACATGGGTTAAGGGTGAAAAGTCATCAAGTCAAATCAACTTTTATTGTCATTTCGACCATAACTGCCCATAACGACCATAACTAGTACAGTGCATAGTAAAAATGAGATAACGTTTTTCAGGACCATGGTTTACATGACACAGTTCAAAAAACTAGACTGAACTACGTAATAAAAAAAACAACACAGAGAAAGCTACACTACAGACCTACATTGGACTGTATAAAGTGCACAAAAACAGTGCAGGCATTACAATAAATAATAAACAGGACAGTAGGGCAAGGTGTCAGTCCAGGCTTTGGGTATTGAGGAGTCTGATAGCTTGGGGGAAGAAACTGTTATATAGTCTGGTCGTGAGAGCCCAAATGCTTCGGAGCCTTTTCCCAGACAGCAGGAGGGAGAAGAGATTGTATGAGGGGTGCATGGGGTCCTTCATAATGCTGTTTCCTTTGCGGATGCAGCGTGTAGTGTAAATGTCCGTGATGGTGGGAAGAGAGACCCCGATGATCTTCTCAGCTGACCTCACTATCCGCTGCAGGGTCTTGCGATCCGAGATGGTGCAATTTCCGAACCAGGCAGTGATGCAGCTGCTCAGGATGCTCTCAATACAACCCCTGTAGAATGTGATGAGGATGGGGGGTGGGAGATGGACTTTCCTCAGCCTTCGCAAAAAGTAGAGACGCTGCTGGGCTTTCTTTGCTATGGAGCTGGTGTTGAGGGACCAGGTGAGATTCTCCATCAGGTGAACACCAAGAAATTTGGTGCTCTTTACGATCTCTACCGAGGAGCCGTCGATGTTCAGCGGGGAGTGGTTGCTCCATGCCCTCCTGAAGTCAACAACCATCTCTTTTGTTTTGTTCACATTAAGAGACAGGTTGTTGGCTCTGCACCAGTCCGTTAGCCGCTGCAACTCCTCTTTGTAAGCTGAATTGGCGTTCTTGCTGATGAGACCCATCACGGTCGTGTCAGAGGCGAACTTGATGACGTGGTTCAAGCTGTGTGTTGCAGAACAGTCGTGGGTCAGCAGAGTGAACAGCAGTGGACTGAGCACGCAACCCTGGGGAGCCCCCGTGCTCAGTGTGATGGTGTTGGAGATGCTGCTCCCAATTTGGACTGACTGAGGTCTCCCAGCCAGGAAGTCTAGGATCCAGTTGCAGAGGGAGGTGTTCAGGCCCAGTAGGCTCAGCTTTCCAATCAGTTTCTGAGGGATGATTGTGTTGAATGCTGATCTGAAGTCTATGAACAGCATTCGAATGTATGTGTCTTTTTTGTCCAGGTGGGTTAGGGCCAGGTGGAGGGTGGTGGCAATGGCGTCATCTGTTGAGCGGTTGGGACAGTACGCAAACTGCAGGGGGTCTAGTGAGGGGGGGCAGCAGGGTCTTGATATGCCTCATGATGAGCCTCTCGAAACACTTCATGATGATGGATGTAAGTGCAATGGGATGGTAGTCATTTAGGCAGGACACTGAAGACTTCTTCGGCACGGGGACGATGGTGGCGGCCTTGAAGCACGTTGGAATGGTGGCGCTGCTCAGGGAGATGTTGAAGATGTCAGTGAGAACATCTGCTAGCTGGTCTGCACATCCTCTGAGCACTCTACCAGGGATGTTGTCTGGTCCAGCAGCCTTCCGTGGGTTGACCCTGTACAAGGTTCTTCTCACGTCAGCCACGGAGAGACACAGCACCTGGGCATTCGTAGAAGGGGTGGACTTCCTCGCTGCCACATCATTTTCTGCCTCAGACCGGGTGTAGAAGTTATTCAGCGCATCTGGGAGGGAGGCATCACCTGCACAGTCAGGTGATATTGTCTTGTAATTGGTGATGTCCTGGATGCCCTTCCACATGCGCCACGTGTCGCCGCTGTCCTGGAAGTGACTGTGGATTAGCTGGGCATGTGCATGCTTTGCCCCTCTGATGGCTCAGGACAGTTTGGCTCTTGCTGTTGTTAGAGCTGCCTTGTCGCCTGCTCTGAAGGCGGAGTCGCGGGACCTCAGCAACACACGCACCTCTGCAGTCATCCATGGCTTCTGGTTGGCACGTATAGTGATGGTCTTGGACAGAGTAACATCATCAATGCACTTGCTGATGTAGCTGGTCACTGATGCTGTGTACTCCTCTAAGTTGGTAGAGTCGCCATCGGTTGCAGCCTCCCTGAACATGTGCCAGTCAGTGTGCTCAAAGCAGACTTGAAGAGCACAGATGGCTCCTGCTGCCCAGGTTTTCACCTGCTTCTGAACTGGTCTGGAGCGCCTGACGAGAGGTCTGTATGCTGGGATTAGCATAACAGAGATGTGGTCTGAGTGTCCGAGGTGGGGGCGGGGCTCTGCCCGGTACGTGTCGGGGATGTTTGTGTAAACCAGGTCCAACGCGTTCTCCCCTCTCATTGCAAAGTCCACATACTGATGGAATTTGGGGAGCACTGACATAAGGTTCGCATGGTTAAAATCACCGGCGACAATAAACAGACCATCAGGGTGTGCGTTCGCTAATAGCCCCGCACAGTTCACAGAGCGCCTCCTTAGCATTAGCGCTGGGGGGAATGTAGACACCGAATATGAGGACAGAGGTGAATTCCCGCGGCAAATAAAATGGCCTGCATCGAACTGCCACAAACTCCACTAACGGCCGGCTAGGGTTTGCTTTTAGCCTCGCTTCTGCTTCCTCACACATCGCTTACGACGTCTCCATCTCCGGCTACCAGCATCAGGGAAGTCTGAGGAATGTAGGCCCGTTCCCCTCAGCAAGCCGACGTCGCGTAATTCAGCCAGCAGATCTTTGTGGAGGTATGTTTTTGGGCGATCTCTCTATTGTAGTAGTATCTGGAGATGGTAGATAGCCGCTCTGTTATCCACGTGCCCTAATTGAAAATTGTGTATCAAACTTAAAATAGGAAATTAGATTAAAGTAACACCAGGTCTGAAAGGCCGCTGCTGCCGTGCCACGCCGCCTCATGGGTCCCCCAATCTGCGTCGGGTCTCGCCGATGTAGAGGAGGCCGCACCGGGAGAACCTGATGCAATAGATGACCCCAACAGACTCACAAGTGAAGTGTTGCCTCACCTGGAAGGACTGTTTGGGGTCCTGAATGGTGGTAAGTGAGGAGGTGTAGGGGCGCAGATTGGGGGATCGCTTCCTTGAGCACCTCCGCTCCGTCCGCCACAACAGACAGGATCTCCTGGTTGCCACCCACTTCAACTCTGTTTCACATTCCCATTTGGATATGTCCATACATGGCCTCCTCTACTGCCACGATGAGGCCAAACTCAGGCTGGAGAAGCAACACCTCATATACTGTCTGGGTAGTCTCCAGCCCCTTGGTATGAACATCAAATTCTCCAACTTACGGTAATTCCCTTCCTCACCCTTCCCCGGTTCACTCTGCCTCCTCTTCCAGCTGCCTATCACCTCTCTCATGATTCTGCCTTCTTCTACTACCCGTAGTGCTTTCCCCTTACATTCCTTCTTCACCTCTCCTGCCTGTCCCCTCCCTGCTTCCCCTCCCCCACCCCTTGATCTTTGCTTTGATTGGTTTTCCACCCTCCCCTCACCTTCTTTATAGGGCCCCTGCCCCCTCCCTCTTAGTCCTGACGAAGGTTCTCGGCCCGAAATGTTGACTGCTCATTTCCACGGATGCTGCCCGACCTGCTGAGTTCCTCCAGCATGTTGTACAGATTTATGTATCATTGGAATCTCTTCTGGAGAAGGTATGACCTGTACAAAAGGGAATTATTACATCTAAACCAGGGGCCCAATTATCCTTGTTTGCAGGTTGGTTAGAGTTGTTTGGGAGGGTTTGAATTAATCTGACAGGGGGGTGGGAACTGGAGTGGTAGTGCTGAGGTTGAGGTAGTTGGTTTCTCAAGGGGCTGCTACTTTTCACATTGTTTTCAATGATTTGGATAATGGAATTGATGGCTTTGTGACAAAGATTCCGGATTATATGAAGATGGGTGGAGGGATAGGTAATGCTGAGGAAGCAATGCATTTGCAGCAGAACTTAGACAGATTGGAAGAATAGGCAAAAAATAGCAGATGGAATACCATGATAATACATTTTGGTAAAAGGAACAATAGTGCGGAGTATTATCTAAATCGAGAGAAGGTTCAAACAGTTGCAGAGGGATTTGAGAATCCTCGTGCAAGACTCCCAGAAGGTTAATTTACAGGTCGAGTCTGTGGTAAAGAAGGCAAATGTAATGTTGTCATTTACTTCAAGGGGAATAGAATATAAAAGCAAGGAGATAATGCTGAGTCTTTATGAGACATTAGGCAGGCCACACTTGGAGTATTGTCAATAGTTTTGGGCCCCATGTCTCAAAAAGGATGTGTTATTGTTGGAGAGAGTTCATGAGGATGGTTTCAGGAATGACGGGGCTGACATATCAGGAGCGTTTGGCAGCTTTGTGCATGTACTCACTGGAATTTAGAAGAATGCGTGGGGATCTCATTGAAACCTACTGAAAGGACAAGATGGGGTGGACATGGAGAGGATGTTTCCTGTGGTGGGAGTATCCACAACTAGAGGACACAGAGTTGGCAAGAAGGCATGTGTATGGGGTTGAGTGGGATCCGGGATCAGCCATGATGGAATTGCAGAACAGACTCGATGGGCTGAATGGCCTGCTCCTGCTCCTCTGTCTTGAGGTCTTATGGTTTACAAACAAAGGCCAGGTGTAGTGGTACTTCTAACCAGGAGACACTGTTGATAGGGCAAAATTACAGTCGAGAGGATGAGTTGCAATGTAAAGGGCAGACAAAATTGAGAAAGGTGAATACAGGACTGAAGGTGTTATATTTGAATGTGCGCTGTATACGGAATAAGATAGTTGAACTTGCAGCACAGTTACAGACTGGCATTTATGATGCCAGAATCTGAAAGAAGATTATAGCTGAGAGCTTAATGTCCAAGGAGATCACATTGTATCGAAAGGATAGGCAGGAGGGGTGGCATGGCTCTGTGGTTGAAAAATGAAATTAAGTCATTAGGAAGAGGTGATATAGGGCCCGATGGTGTTGAATCATTGTGGATAGAGCTAAGGAACTGTAAGGGGGTGTTGTATACAGACCTGCATACAGAGGTGGTTTACAAATTACAACAGGAGATATAAAATGTATGCCAAAAGGGCAATGTTGCAATAATTATGGGGGATTTCAATATGCAGGTGAATTGGGAAAATCGGGTTGGTGCTGGTTCCCAAGAGTGGGAATTTGTAGAATAGCTTTTTAGAGCAGCTCATGGTTGAACCCACTAGAGGATCAGCTATTCTGGATTGGGTGTTGTGCAATGAACTGGAATGGATTAGAGAGCTTACAGTAAAAGAACCCTTGGGGAAAAGTGATCATAATATGATCAAATTCACCCTGAAATTTAAGAAGAAGCTAAAGTCAGATATTATACCAATATCAATACAATGTATTGGTATTACATTGAAGTAAAGGCAATTACAGAGGTGTGAGAGACTAGATGGCCAGAACTGATTGGAAAAGAACACTGGCGGGGATCTTGGCACCACAGCAATGGCTGAAATTTCAGGAAGTAATTTGAAAGCAGAGGATATATACACCCTAAAAAAGAAGTATTCTAAAAGAAAGATGACACAAATTACGGCTAACAAGAGAAGGCAACTAAAAATGTCATTAAGACGGTAAAGATGGAATACCAAAGTAAGCTGGCCAGTAGTATTAAAGAGGATACTAGAAGTTTCTTCAGATATATAAAGTGTAAAAGAGAAGCAAGAGTGGATATCGGACTGCTGGAAAACGATGCTGGAGAGGTAGTACTGGGGGACATGGAAATGGTGGATGAACTGAATAAGTATTTTGCATCAGTCTTCACTGTGGAAGATGCTATCAGTATGGTGGAAGTTTCGGTGTCAAGGGTCATGAAGTGTGTGAAGTTACCATTACTACGGAGCAGTTTCTTGGGAAGCTGAAAGGTCTGAAGGTAGATAAGTCACCTGGACCAGATGAAGAACACATCAGTGTTCTGGAAGAGGTGGCTGAAGAGATTGTGGAGGCCTTAGTAATGATCTTTTGGGAATCACTAGATTCTGGAATGGTTCTGGAAGATGGGAAAATTGCAAATGGCATTCCACACTTCAAGAAGCAAGAGAGGCAGAAGAAAGGAAATGATAGACTAGTTAGTCTGGCCTCAGTGGTTGGGAATATGTTGGAGTCAATTGTTAAAGATGTGTTTTCAGGGATACTTGGAGGCACATGATAAAATAGGCACTAGTCAGCATGGTTTCCTCAAAGGAAAATCTTGCCTGACAAATCTGTTGGAATTCTTTGAAGAAATAACAAGCAGGATTGACAAAGGAAAATTGGTTGATGTT
Source organism: Hemitrygon akajei (assembly GCF_048418815.1). NCBI lineage: Eukaryota > Metazoa > Chordata > Chondrichthyes > Myliobatiformes > Dasyatidae > Hemitrygon > Hemitrygon akajei. The sequence goes on from NC_133152.1 coordinate 47,788,884, forward strand.
GTGTACTTGGATTTTATGAAGACTTCTGGCAAGGTGCCACACATGGGGTGTATGGAGTGTCCAGGGAGGGGTAGCCCCTCTGTCATGCTCCACCCAGGGGAGGTTGACCATATTTGGTCCCCACCTGTCCCCAACTATCATCTGTGGCTCCAAATAACTGTTTGCATGTACCTGTGGCCATACCCCAGTACGCCATTTCAGCAGATGGGCTAAATCAGCTGAGGGTAGCAGGATCCTCCAATCCCAGTGAGACAGGGACTTGCCTGCCACAGCTGTCAAAGCCAGTTCCGGCGGACTGGGCGAATGAGATCAACTGCAAGATCCAGCAGCCAAGGACACTTCGAAGAGAGTGAAGGGTATTACAAAAACACAGGAGTCGTAATGGCTATCCACTACAGCCAAGGAAGTCTCTAGTTGTGACAGTCTTTCGTACCATTGGATCAGGATTTTTGAGGTCAAGAAAGTGGAACTGCCCCAGTTCAATGGATTTTTTTTCACCAAAGAACTCCTCCTGTACAGGCTTTGGTCATCGTCGGAAACGATGGACAACCATCACACATGAGGTTGCTTAAAAAGTTACAAGCCCATGGTATTACAGGAAACAACTCTAGCATGGATAAAATAGTGGCTGATTGGCAGGAGGCAAAGAGTGTGAATAAAGGGAGCATTTTCTGGCTGGCTGCCAGTGACAGATTAGGAGAATGGGCAAAGAAGTGGCAGATGGAATACAGCGTCGGGAAGTGTATGGCCATGCACTTTGTTAGAAGAAATGAAAGAGTTGACTATTTTCTAAGTGGAGAGGACATACAAAACACTGAGGCACAAAGTGACTTGGGAGCTCGTGCAGGATTCCTTAAAGTTAATTTGCAGGTTGAGTCAGTGGTGAGGAAGGTAAATGCAATGTTAGTATTCATTTTAAGAGGACTAGAATATCAGAATCAGGTTTATTATCACCGGCATGTGACGTGAAATTTGATACCTTAGCAGTACATTGTGACTATTGTGAGCAGGTTTGGGCCCCTTATCTAAGAAAAGATGTGCTGAAACTGGAGAGGATTCAAAGGAGGTTCACAAAATAACTCCAGAATTGAACGGCTTGTCATATAATGAGTGTCTGATGGCTCTGGGCCTGTATTCACCACAATTCAGAAGAATGAGGGGTGACCTAATTGAAACCTATCAATTGATAAAAGCTCTTGAGTGAGTGGATGTGGAGAGTCGAAGACCAGAGGACACAGCCTCAGAATAGAGATGTGTCCTTTTAGAACGGAGATAAAAAGGGATTTCTTCATCCAAAGAGTAGTGAATCTGTGGAATTCATTACCACCAACAGCTGTAGAGGCCAAATCTTTATGTATATTTAAGACAGTGATAGATACTTGATTTGTCAGGGCAAGAAGGGATACAGGGAAAAGGCATAAGACTGGGGCTGACAGAGAAAATGGACCAGCTACATTGAAATGGTGGAGCAGACCTGATGGGCTATATGACCTAAATCTGCTCCTATATCTTACGGAAATTAATCCCTGATAGAGGATTTTGAACTTGAGGGAAATTATTTTGAGCACAAGAAATTCTACAGATGCTGGAAATCCAGAGCAATGCATACAGAATGCTGGAAGACATCAGCAGGTTAGACAACATCTTTGGAAATTGATAAACAGTTGACATTTCAATCTGCGACCCTTCATCAGGACTGGAAAGGAAGTGGGAATATACTCAAATCAAAAGCTGTGGATGAGCCAGGAGATTCGTTGTCTGCTGAGGGCTAAATCTGTGCCATTCAAGACTGGTAATCCAGAACGATACAAGAAGTCCAGGTTTGGCCTACAAAAGGCTACCTTAAGAGTGATAGAACAATTTCAATTGAGGCTAGAGATGGAATCGGATGCATATCAGCTCTGGCAGGGTTTGCAGGCCATTACTTTCTACAACGCAAAACCTAACATCATGAATAGCTGTGATGCTTCACTCTGAGATAAGCTCAACAGCTTTTATACACGTTTTGAAAGGGAGAATGAAACTACACCTCTGTAAATCCCTGCAGCACACTGTGTGTCCGTGATCTCTGAATCGGAGGCTGATGTCAGAACATCTTTCAAGAGGGTGAACCCTCATAAGGCATCAAACCCTAGTGGTGTACCTGGTAAGGCTCTGAAAATCTGTTCCAACCACAGGCAGGAGTGTTAAAGGGAACCAGAATCACCGGCATGTGTTGTGAAATCAGTCTCTCTCTGCTACGGTTGGATATTCCCACCTACTTCAAAAGGACAATGATCATACCAGTGCCTAAGAAAAGCAAGGTGAACTGCCTTGACAACTATAATCCAGTGGCACTCACATCTACTGTGACAAAATGCTTTAAGAGATTGGTCGTAGCTAGAATCTACTCCTGCCTCAGCATGGACCTGGACCCTCTGCAATTTGCCAATCGCCGCAATAGGTCCTCAGCAATCTCACTGGCTCTCCACTTGGCCTTGGATCATCTGGACAGTAGTAATAATTACAGTATCTTAGGTTGCTGTTTATTGATTACAGATCAGAGTTCAACACAATCATGTCCTCCGTTATAATCAACAAGCTCCAAACCCTGGGCCTCGGTACCTCCCTCTGTAACTGGATCCTTGACTTCCTCACTGGAAGACCAGAATCTGTGCAGATCCGAAATCACTCTTTAAGAAAGGAGGAAGGCAGCAGAAAAGAAATTGTAGACCAGTTAGCCTGACCTCAGTGGTTGGGAAGATGTTGGAGTCAATTATTAATGATGAAGTTATGGAATACTTGGTGACACAGGACAAGATGGAACGAAGTCAGCATAGTTTCTTTAAGATAAAATCTTGCCTGTCAAACCTGTTGGAATTCTTTGAGGAGATTACCAGTAGGACTGATAGAGGGGATGCAGTGTATATTTGGATTTTCAGTAGGCCTTTGACAAGGTGCCTCACATGAGGCTGCTTACCAAGTTAAGAAGCCATGGTATTACAGGAAAATTACTGGCATGGTTAGAACATTGGCTGATTGGTAGAAGGCAGCGAGTGGGAATAAAAGGATCCTTTTCTGGTTTGCTGCCGGTGACTAGTGGTGTTTTGCAGGGGTGAGTATTGGGACCACTTCTATTTATGCTGTATATAAATGATTTAGATGATGGAATAATGGCTTTGTTCCCAAGTTTGCAGATGATACGAAGATTGGTGGAAAGGCCGGTAGTGTTAAGGAAATAGGTAGGCTGCAGAATGACTCATTTAGATTAGGAGAATAGGCAAGAAAGTGGCAAATGAAAGGCAATATTGGAAAATGCATTGTTGTGCACTTCTGTAGTAGAAATAAATATGCAGACTATTTTCTAAACGGGGAGAAAAGAATCCAAAAATCTGAGATGCAAAGGGACTTGGGAATCCTTGTGAAGATCACCCTAAAGGGTAACTTGCAGGTAGAGTTTCTGGTGAGGAAGGCAAATGCAATGTTCTCAGTTATTTCAAGAGGTCTCTGATTAACAGTGCCACACCCCCACCTCTTTTGCCTCCCTCCCTGTCCTTTCTGAAACATCTAAAGCCTGGTACTCGAAGTAGCCATTCTTGCCTCTGTGCCACCCAGACTCTATAATGGCCACAACATCATAGCTCCAAGTGCTGATCCAGGCTGTACGTGGATAAAACTATATACTTCATAGGTTTTACTATTATTTATTTCAATGTACTGCTTCTGCAAAACAACAAATTTCATGAATTATGCTGGCAATACTAAACCTGATTCTGAATAAGAAGGTGGGAGGGGGGAATGGAGTAAGAAGCTGGGAGGTAATAGGTAGGAAAGGTAAAGGGCATTTTTTTTCAAAAAGCAGGGACAGTTGATGTATTTTAGTGCCGCGGTAACTAAGAGACATTGGATTGTGCATATTTCCAGAGCTGACGTTCCAATAGAAAGAAACACACACAAAATGCTGGTGGAACACAGCAGGCCAGGCAGCATCTATAGGGAGAAGCACTGTCGACGTTTCGGGCTGAGACCCTTTGTTGGACTGCTGTGTTCTACCAGCATTTTGTGTGTGTTGCTTGAATTTCCAGCAGCTGCAGATTTCCTTGTGTATATTCCAATAAAAAGAAGTTGGATTTAAACAGAGCAGTGAGGATGTGAGTGGCCAGTAGGAGACTGGGAATTTGAGGCTTTGGCTGATCCAGGCTATAGAATACCTCTGTGACAGTTCCCCTCAACAACAGATACACTGCTTTGGATACAAAGATAGGTGGAGGGGCAGGTAGTGTTGAGGAAGCAGGGAGACTGCAGAAGGACTTAGACAGACTGGGAGAATGGGCAAAGAAGTGGAATACAGTGCTGGGAAGTGTATGATCATTCACTTGGTAGAAGAAATAAAAGTGTAGACTATTTTTGAAATGGGAATAAATTCAAATGTCTGAGTTGAATGAGGACTTGGGAGTCCTTGTGTAGGATTCCCTAAAGGTTAACTTGCAGGTTGAATCACTGGTGAGGAAAGCAAATGCAGTGGTAGCATTCATTTCAAGAGGTTGAAAATATAAAAAACAAGGAGGCAATGCTGAGTCTTGATAAGGCTCTGCAGAGGCCTCACTTGGAACTCTGTGAATAGTTTTGGCACCTTATCTAAGAAAGCATGTGCTGACATTCGGGAGGGTTCAAAGGAAGTTCACGAAAATGATTCCGGGATTGAAAGGCTTATCATATGATGAGAGATTGATGGCTCTAGGCCTGTACACACTGGAAGTTAATAGAATGAGCGGGGATGTCATTGAAACCCATTGAATATTGAAAGGCCTAGACTGAGTAGATGTAAAGAGGATGTTTCCTATAGTTGAGGAGGCAAGGATCAGAGGACACAACCTCATAATAGAGGGACATCCATTCAGAACAGAGATAAGGAGGAATTTCTTTAGCCAGAGGGTGGTGAACTTGTAGAAGTTGTTGCCACAGATGGCCGTGGAGGCCAAGTCATTGAGTATATTTAAGACGGAGATCAATAGATTCTTGATAAGTCAGATCATGAAAGGTTATGGGGAGGAGGCAGGAGAATGGGGTTGAGTGGGAAATGAATCAGCCGTAATCAAATAGCAGGCAGACTTAATGGGCTGAATGGCTTAATTCTGCTCCAATGTCTTATGATCTGATGGATCCTGTTGGTGGGATGACCTAGCAGAGGAAAGCCACAGTGGTTAGATCTCTGGCACTGGGTATTACTCTGTACTTCAGAATGGAAGGGAGGAAGAGGTGAACTCTAGTGATAGGGGATTTGTTGGTTAGGGGAACAGAATGGAGGTTCTGCAGATGAGAACGAGATTCCAGGATAGCATGTTGCCTCCTGGGTGCCAGGGTTTGAGATATCTTGGATCCAGGCCACAGCATTCTTAAGTGTAAGGGTGAGCAACCAGAGGTCATGATCCACGTTGGTACCAATGACATGGGAATGAGGGGTGAGAAGGTCCTGCAAAGTGAGTTCAGGGAGTTAGGTGCTGAGTTGAAAGACCAGACCTCAGGGCTGCTACCTGTGCTATGTGCCAGGAAGGTTGTACGGTTCAACACATGGCTAAGGAGTTGATACAAGAAGAGGGCTTCAGATTTTTGGATGTTTGGGCTCCCTTCTAGGGAAGGTGGTACCTGTACAGAACAGATGCTTTGCACCTGAACTGGAGGGGGACTAATATCCCAGCAGGAAGGTTTGCTAATGCTGCATGGGAGGAAGGGAGTTAAAGTAGTATTGCAGGAGCTGGGAACCAGAGCGCCAGAACAGATGGTGGAGTGGTTGTGAAGAAAGATATTATTAAGCCTACATACAAGGTCAGGAATCAAAAGGTCGAGCACGGTGGGACTAATGTTCTGAGCTGCGTATATTTCAATGCAAGGTATATTGTAGGAAAGACGGATGAGCTTAGGGCGTGCACCAGCACGTGGAATTATGACATTGTAGCTATTAGTGAGACTTGGTTGCAGGAGGGGCAGGACTGGCAGCTCAGTGTTATGGGATTCTGTTGTTTTAGAGGTAATAGAGCAAGAGGGGTTGAAGGGGAGGGGTGGTGTGACTATTCAGGGAAAATGCCACAGCAGCACTCAGTCAGGACTGGAGAGCTCATCTAGTGAGTCATTATGGTTAGAACTGAGGAATAACAAGGATATAACAATGGTAAGAGTATTATATTATAGAATACTCAACGAGCTATAAGAGGAACAAATTTGTAGAGAGATCATAGAATGTTGCAAGAAACATGAGATTGTGATAGTAGATGATTTTTTCTTTCCACATATTGACTGTGACTCCCATACTGTAAAAGGGCTGGATGGGAAAGGGTTTGTCAAATGCGTTCAGGAAAATTCCTTTAATCAGTAGCTAGACGTCCCAACGAGAGAATGTGATACTAGATGTATGATTGGGGAATGGCACAGGGCAAGTGATAGACACTTGTGTAGGGGAACACTTTGAAATTAATGGCATTATGATCACTAGGTGCAAAGTAATTATGGAAAAGGATAGGTCTGGTCCTCAGGCTGGGATTCTAAATTGGAGAAAGGCCAATTTTGATGGTATCAAAAATTATCTGCCATATGTGGATTGGGACAGGCTGTTTTCTGGCAAAAGTGTACGTGGTAAGTGTGAAGCCTTCAAAATTGACATTTTGAGAGTACAAAGCTTGTATGGTTCTATCAGAATAAAAGGCAAGGATAACAGATTTATGGAACCTTAGCTTTTGAGAGCTATTGAGACTCTGGTTAAGAAAAAGTTGGAGGTACCTCGTTGGGATAGGGAGGTAGGAAGAAATGAGGTGCATATGCAGCATAAGAAATGTCAGGGGTCACCTTAGAAGGAAATCAGGAGAGCTGAAGTAAAGCATGAGGTTGACCTAGCAGACAAGGCAAAGGAGAATCCTAAGGGCTTCTACAAATATATTAAAGCAAGAGGAGCCTATAGGTGAGGCAAAGCAGCAGCAGGGTCATGCACTCTATACAGATTACAGAGGAGGAGGTGTTTGCTGTCTTGAGGCAAATCAAGATGGATGAATACCCAGGCCCTGACAAAGTGTCCCTTGGACCTTGTAGGAGGTGAGTGCAGAAATTGAAGTGGCAGCAGAGATATTTAAATCACCTTAGTGAAGGTGAGATACCAGAGGATTGGATGAGAGCTAATGTTGATCCGTTGTTTAAGAAATGCTCTTAGAATAAGCCAGGAAATTATAGACTAGTGATCCTGACATCAGTAGTGGGAAAGTTATTGGAAGGTATTCTACAAGTATTTGGATGAGAATAGTTGATATGGCTTTGAGTATGTCTAACCAATCTTGTAGAGTTTTTCCGAGGAATTTACCAGGAAAGTTGAAGGCAATGTAGTGGATGTTGTCTACATAGACTTTAGCAAGGCCTTTGACAAGATTGGTCAAGAAAGTTCAGTTGCTTGGCATTTCTGACAAGTTAGTAAATTGGATTAGACATTGGCTTTGTGTGACAAGCCAGAGAGTGGTAGGACTGGGGGGTGGGGACATAATAGGCAACAAAGGAAAACTATCATCGTTTGTAGAGGGATCTGGACCATCTGAAAATACGAGTTGAAAAATGGCAGATGGAATTTAATGTAGACAAGTGCAAGGTGTTGCACTTTGGTAGGACCAACCAGCATAGCTGTCACACAGTAAACGGTAGGGCACTGAGGAGTGCTATAGAACAAAGAAATCTGGGAATACCGGTCTATAATTCATTGAAAGTGGCATCACAGGTGTGCAGGGTCGTAAAGAAAAGTTCTGGCACATTGGCCTTCATAAATCGATGTACAGAGTACAGGAGTTGGCATGCTATGTTGAAATCATATAATACGTTGGTGAGGCCTAATTTGGAGTATCGGGTACAGTTTTGGTCACCTACCTACAGAAAAGATGTAAATAAGATTGAAAGAATGCTGGTACTTGAGAATCTGAGTTACAGGGAAAGGTTGAATAAGTTATTCCTTAGAACATACAAGAATGGGTAGAGATTTGATATAGGTATACAAAATTATGAGGAATATAAATGCAAGCAGGCTTTTTCCACTGAGGTTGGATGAGACTACAACTGGAGGTCATGAGTTAAGCGTTAAGGATGAAAAGTTTAAGGGGAATCTGAGGGGGAAGTTCTTCACTCAGAGGGTAGTGTGAGTGTGGAATGAGCTGCCAGCACAAGTGGTGGTTGTGGGTTCGATTTCAACATTTAAGAGAAATTTGGGTAGGTACAAGGATGGGAGGGGTATGGAGTGCTGTGGTCCAGGTGCGGGTCAATGGGATTTGGCAGATTCAGTGCTGTAGCATTCCACGGCTCTATGGCTGGAGAAGAAGAAACCTGATGAGGGAGGAGACTGATATAGTGGAGGTAGGAAGGAGGAGGGACACCAGAGGAGGTTATAGACAGGTGAGAAGAAGTGAGACCAGAGTGGGGAATTGAAGAAGAGAGAAGGGGGAGAAATTATTTTAATTGTTACTGGTATTTTGCAAAGCAAAATGCTCGAGATTGGAGATTATTGGTTGACAGCAGTTCCTCCTTGACATGATGAGATCAAAGTAAGCAGAAAAATTGCTTTTACGACTTTGGAAATGGACATGATGTTTGTCAGCTGCAAGTGGGAGCTGAGGAACGAGTGGGGTTTAAGCAGCCAAGATTGAGTCCTGTGTTGGACCCAGAATTGCAGGGTTCGTCTAGACACTGCATTTCTGTTAGAGTTGGAATTTTGTTTCTATTTGTATGTAACCCTTGGTTCGGCTAGTGGCTTAATATAGGGGATGACCCCCCCGCCTGGCCAAACTTAAGAAATCTTATTTGGGTAGATGCTGCACCATGTGTCCCCTGTTACAAATCAGTGCCACGGAATAACAAACAGTACACAATATGCGATTAAACAATTGAGCTTTATAATTCTTAATTTGACTATATGGTTAGTAAAGAAAACAAAAGAAGGGCCCATTCGCATGAAACAGTCTATAGTGCAAACGTTGGAGCTCACAGTTTCTCCATTTGTTCCCATTGTTGCATAGCCGACCCTCGGACCCACACTCCTCAGTCCAGTCTGTCCGGCGGACTACGAACTCTCTCCATTCACGTCCTCGCTCTTAGGTTCCTATCATGAGAAACCATTACGTGAGCGGTGAAACCTTACAGTGTGTTATAGATACAGCACGGTGACAGGCCTTTGAAGCCCAACGAGTCCAAATCACCAAATTACACCCCTGTGACCAATTAACCTACTAACCGTTATGTTTTTGAAATGTGTGAGGAAGCCAGAGCACCCAGAGGAAATTTGTGCATTTACAGGGAGAATGGAGAAATTCCTAACAGACTGCAGTGAGAATTGAACCAAGGTCACTGGTGCTGTAAAGTGTTATGCTAACCATTACACTACCGTGCCTCTCTGCTCATGTAGTGGTCAGGAGAATGATCTCTTGGTGAACTACTGCATACAGTACTGATCCTACAATAGGATCCTGCAGAACACGCTACTTTCTCTCCTGGACTTTCTAAGGCCTAAGGCCTATTGGGCAGCACTGTAGCACAGCAGTTAGCATAAGGCTATTGCAGGGCCCACAGCCCGCCCAGGTTTGATTCTCCTGCTGCCCTCCTACATTCTAAAGACATACAAGTGGGTAAGTTAGTTGGTTACATGGGTGTAATTGGGTGGTGTGGACTCGTTGGGCCAGAAGGCCTGTTACCGTGCTGTATCTCCAAGTGAATAAAACAAAACCTAGGGGTTTATGCTACGGAATATACCGGGGCAACACAGTAGCGAAGCAGTTAATGGGACGCTATTACAGCTCAGGGTGTTGGAGTTTAGAGTACAAATCCGGTGTCCTCTGTAAGCGAGTTTGAAGAATGAGGGGTGACCTTATTGAAAGCTATTGAATGGAGAAAGGCTGCGATAGAGTGGATGTGGAGAAGAGGTTCCTATGGTGAAAGAATCTAAGACCAGAGGATACAGCCTCAGAATAGAGGGGCATCCTTTCAGAAAAGAGATGAGGAGCAATTTCTTTAGCCAGAATGCGGAGAATCTGTAGAATTCATTGCCACAGACAGCTGTGGAGGCCATGTCTTTATGCACATTTAAGGCAGAGGTTGACAGATTTTTGATTGGTCAGGGCATGAAGGGATACAGAGAGAAGGCCGGAGATTGGGGCTGAGAGGGAAAATGGATCAGCCATGATGAAAAAGCAGAGCAGACTTGATGGACCAAATGGCTTAATTCTGCTCCTATATCTTTTAATCTTATGGTCATTAATTCTTCTCTCTCTCCTTTCCATTGCACTGCTGGTGTTTAGGGCAGCAATGAAGATCCTTCATCTCTGGTGGTGTTCAGGGTTCATCATGTCAGTAGCTGCCACTCGGTTTTCATTACTGTGAGTCGTGCAAGTCCCATGTGGAGACTCAGGAATACCATCACACTCAGATGTCGAAGGATTCTTCATTGCTTTTTCCTATACAGTTTTGTTTTACCGGTCAGGAATGTTAACCCTGAGCTAAACCTCTGAACCTGAGAGACCAGTGGACCACTGTTAGTCTGTCCTCTGTCCTCTGTCCTTTGACCTGTTTGGCATGGGTGACCCGACCAAGAGCCAAAGCGTAAAGTCTTGACTCCAGCCAACCTAGCTCTCTGGGACATTGAGGCACGCAAGCCTGCAGACCACTGCAAGGTTGTGATCCTCATGGAGGAAGCATTACCTCTTGGATCAGGTATTCTCTCTAATTTTTATGTTGCTGATCTCCTTTCAATGTCTGAGAGACAACTGTTCTCAGCTCCATTGCACTGAGCCATGTGTGAAGGGGTTAATGTGTGCTGTGTTTCTCCAGTGGGATGTGGCAAGGCTTATTATAGTCAGTATTCCTTCAATACTTTTCCATTGTAATGGTTGTTATTGCATTTTGCACCATAATCTTTAAATGGAATGTGATATATTTATCAAAAAGACATTTCATTCCATTGAAACACCAGTCAGTGTGCTAATTATCCCACTACAGCTTGCTTTGTCCTTCCAAAGAATTTATTTTATCTCCCATGGAGGATCGCATCCAAGGTTTACTGCCACACCTTCTAAAGCTATGTACACAGTATCATTGTCCCAGCGAACCATCTGGGATGCCACTCCCCAGATCCAGGCTTTGCACTAAATGGATCTTCATTCCAACCCTCTGTGCTCTCCCCTAATTCAAACTTGTTATCTAACATCTAATTCTAAACATGATCTTCCCAGTAACCTGCCAAGTAAAACTTAAATATTTATCGACTTTATTGATTGATTGAGGTAAAAATGGAACAGGCCTGTCCAGCCCTTCGAGCCGCACCACCCACCATCCCCAGATTTAACCCTAGCCTAATCACAGGACAATTTACAATGACCAATTCACCTCCTAACCGGCACACCTTTGGACTCTGGGAGGAAACTGGAGCAACTAGAGGAAACCCACATAGTCATGGGGAGAACGTACAAACTCCTTGCAGGTAGTGGTAGGAATCGAACCCGGGTCGCCTGCACTGTAAAGCGTAGTGCTAGCCACTATGCTGTCGTGCCATCCTAATGTCCTGAAAGGCATGCTGGCTTTGTAAGATTCAAGGTTATTTATCTCATGTACATCCAAACACAGTGAAATATGTTGTTTGCATTAGTAACCAACAGCCCCAAGGGTGTGCTGGGGGTGCCCACAAGTGCCTTGGGTGGGAATCAAACACACAGCTGACCAACTCCAAGCCCCTCCTGTGAGGTACAATGCACCACAAACTTCAAGCACAGCACCAAGGGCTGGAGTGAGGGTGGAGAGTTGCACAGGATGCTTGGTCTGTGGCAGTGCTCAGGGTTTGGGAAATAAGACACTCTGGAAACACTCTTTTCTGAATAATCCATATCGGTGAAGACCAGCAAACACCGGCTTGGAAACGTATTCTAATCTCCTTTATCGATACTCCTTTTTGTCCAATTTGTCCAATTAATCAGAGACAACTTCCAAGCAATAGAGCATGGAAGTAGGCTCTCGGCCTGACTTTCCATGCAAACTGTGTACCCAGCAAACTGCTCTCTTCTCAACGCACACAAAATGCTGGAGGAACGCAACTGGTCAAGCAGAATATATAGAAAGGAATAAACAGTTGACGTTTTGGACCAAGACCTTCTGCCCACATTTGGTCCATAGCCCTCTGACCCTACAGGATCTGCCTTCTTCTCATCACTACCATCAGGGAGAGGGTACAGGAGCCTGAAGACACACACTCAACAGGTCAGGAACAGCTTCTTCCCTTCCGCCAACTGATTTCTGAATGGACAATGAACCAGTGAACAATACCTCACTATTTTTTGCTCTCTTTTTACATGATTTAACTTTTAAACTTTTGTTAATGTAATTTATAATATTTTAATGTCTTGCACTTTAGTGCTGAACTCCACCTTGGGCGGTCCCAAACCTGGCTGTGAATGGAGGAGGTTTGGGCAACCCCATCATCGTAAAAACCCAGAGTTACAGAAACAGCAAGAGAAGCTCCATAGACCTCACCTCAGGGAGAGGAAGGACCTTCACATAAAGACGTGTGAAGTTGTATGGTGAAGCAGAAGCCACAGGGCTGATTTACCTTCGGCCCAGGACACAGGGCTCTGGGGAACTGCTGTCAGTGGCCTATGTTCCTGTAGAGGTGATGGGCTTAAGAAAGTGAAGACTGTTGCCTCCAAACAACAAATTTCACAATATACGTCAGAGACAATAAACCTGATTCTGATTCAAATTCATAGTAATTACCCTGAACTAACTGGTATTCTTCTGTGTATAAATTTCATTTTTGTTTTTCTATATGTTATATATTTTAGAATCTAATCCTGCTGCTTTCCAAGACAAACTGGTTTTCATGTTCCACATATAGGTACTTTGATAATGAATTTACTTTGCACTTTGTACTCTGCGAAGCTTCCTCAAGGGCAGACAGTCTATTCAATGGCCCAGGCCAGTCACTGGTTCTGGCTGGTACAAAACGAGAGGCTGTGACATAATTAGTGATGTCATCAGCACATTTCCATAATATAAACATCCCAGATAAACACTTCCTCTCACATGGTTTGAACATGATAACTTCTCATAAATATTCAGTAGGTCAGGTTTTACCCACTGCTTAGTTTTAAGGATGAACTTAACCTCCTGTGGCCATGTTAATGTCAAATAAAACCATAAAACAGATGAGCAGAATTAGGCCATTTGGCCTGTCGAGTCTGTTCCACCATTCAATCATAACTGATTTTAAGCCCTTTTGCACTACATACATTTGAATTATATTTTATTAACTAATTGTGTTAATATTTTGTTTTATGTGCTGAGTGTGATGTATATTTTGTGAGTCCGGAGGAATGTTGTTCTATTTGGTTGTATATATGTACAGTCAGGTGACAATAAACTTGAGCTTGATAACCTTAACTCCCTGACTAACCTATCAATCTCTGTCTTAAATGCTCCCAATAATTTTGCCTCCACAGCCTGTGGCAACAAATTCTGCACATTCACCAAAGAAAAATATTTGCTTTACTTGTCACATGTACATCGAAACTTTGAAACATTCAGTGAAATGCACCATTTGCATCAAATCAAATCAGTGAGAGTTGCGCTGGGAGGCAGCCCGCAAGTGTTGCCACTCGTCTATAATCTGTAAAGTCAAAAAGTGGAATTTATTGACAGGTACACATTACAGTTCTTGCAAAAGCCGTAAGCACATATCCAGTATGTATAGCTTGGGTACGTCAGGCTTTTGCACAGCACTGTATTTCTCAATGTAAGCGGAGAGCAAGTTTGTAAATCTGACCGGAGCAAAGGGTGTTGGGAATGGCGAGGGCGAAACACCGCGGGAGGGGTGTGGGACAGGTGGCAGAGGAGTGCCAGAGGCGGAGGTGGCGAGGGGACAGACACACCCAGCTCTGAGGCACCAGACAAGGTCATTTGATTCCAAGCAATTGGTTTATTGATCATTACAGAATGTCTCTCTGGAGCTTTCTTCTCCCTCCCTCTCCCTTCTCCCTTTCCGAATCAAGATTTCCCTCTCCCTGCCCCCTTCCCACTCTCAGTCCACAACTAAGACCCATATCAGAATCAGGTTTATCATCACTCACATATGTCATGAGATGCTTTTTTTTGTGGCAGCAGTACAGCACAATACATAAAATTACTACAGTACTGTTCACCCTGGCTATACATATGCCCACGACTTTTGCACTGTACTGTGTACACAGCTGCAGTGAACAAGGTGCAGCAATGCATCAGGGACATGACAAGCACAAGAGAAACTAATTATATAAGAAGGAATTTGAATAAAATAAGACAGTCCATTGCCGTGCAGAGGGATCACTGTGGTGATTAGGGTTGTGCCGGTTGATTCAAGACCGGAATGGTTGGAGGGAGGTAAGTCTTCTTGAGCCTGGTGATGTGGGACTTGAGGTTTTTGTATCTCTTGCCTGAAGGTAGGTGGCTTGGCCTAGATGGTTGGGATCTTTGACGATGGATGTTGCCTTCTTGAGGCAGTGCCTCCTGTAGATACTCCCAGTGGACGGGAGGGATGTGCCAATGATGTATTGGGTGGAGTCCACTACTCTCTGCAGCTTCTTACAATCCTGCACATTCCAATTGCCGTACGAAACCACGATGCAACCTGCCAGGACATCCTTCACAACAAGTCTGGTTACCAGAGATACAGCATTGAAACACCTTTGAGAGGATAAGTTGCTAATGGTTGCTAGGGCAATGCTGCTGTGGGGATGGGGCTGGGTTTCAGATTCCACCAGCTGAGGCCTAGTAGTCACTTGTGGCTCACTCCGTCACTATAGATTGGAAACATCCTATATCCCACAAGATAGAGTCTTAGCATCTGTGGGGCTAGTGTCGGAGTGCGAATGTATGTGTGGCAGTGATTCAGTTAACCACCGTGAGGGCCTATGATTCTAAGACAGCTGCCTGCAGTTAAAATCTGCCCCTGTTCTTCTTCAAGATGGATCTGTTGGAGTCTCCATTGAGATCATGGCTCAGACTCTTTTAGGTTCATGGGGTGGTTTTGGGGACAGAGAGGGAAGTTAGATGTTGGGTTAGGGTTTGGGGACGGAGATGTGGAAGAGTGAGAGGTCATATCCCTGCTCCACGCTCCTCATTCTGCATTAAAAAGTCCTGCGACATGTACGGGTAACAAAGGGCATCCACAGTCCAAGCCTCCACTCTGTGCTCGGAGGACAACATCCTGGGTTTCGAGTGAGTAAGAGGCATGATGAGGCACACGGGCTGATTAGTCAGTGGGTTTGGAGTTCAAGGACTCTCATCAGCTTATTTTGTGGTGGGGGGGGGGTGGTAAATTCAGAAGATTGGAGACCTGACTGATCAGAAATACAAAATTCAAAGCTCAGTAGCTGATGACTGGAGATTGGAGACCTGTCTTGGAATCTGAGGCCTATCCCTGTGTGTGCGTGAGAGAGAGGAATGGGCTTGTTTTGGAGTTGTGCTTGCTGTCTTCTGTGGAACATTGTGGGCATGCTCTGTCATAAGACCATAAGATATAGGAGCAGAATTAGGCCATTTGACCTATTGAGTCTGCTCTACCATTTCATCATGGCTGATCCATTTTCCCTCTCAGCCCCAATCTCCTGCCTTCTCTCTGTATCCCTTCATGCCCTGACCAATCAAAAATCTGTCAACCTCTGCCTTAAATGTGCATAAAGACATGGCCTCCACAGCTGTCTGTGGCAATGAATTCTACAGATTCTCCGCATTCTGGATAAAGAAATTGCTCCTCATCTCTGTTCTGAAAGGATGCCCCTCTATTTTGAGGCTGTGTCCTCTGGTCTTAGACTCTCTGCCCATAGGAACCATCTTCTTCACATCCACTCTATCGCAGCCTTTCTCCATTCAATAGGTTTCAATGAGGTCACCCCTCATTCTTCTGAATTCCAGTGAGTACAGTTCCAGAGCCATCAAACACTCTTCATATAACAAGCTGTTTAATCCTGCAATTATTTTCGTGAACCCTCTCTAGAGGCAGCACATCCTTTCTAAGGTAAGGGGCCCAAACCTGCTCACAATACACGAAGTGATGCCTCACCAGTGCTTTATAAAACCTCAACATTACGTCCTTGCTATTGTATTCTAGTCCTCTTGAAATGAAAGCTAACATTGTAGTTGCCTTCGTCACCACAGATCAACCTGCAAATCAACCTCTAGCAAATCCTGCGCGAGGACTCCCAAGATGTTTTGCGCCTCAGTTTTGTGTATCTTCAGTCCATTTAGAAAAGATTCAACTCTTTTATTTTTTCTACCTAAGTGCATGACCATATATTTCCTGGCATTGCATTCCATCTGCTATTTCTTTGCCCATTCTCCTAATCTATCTAAGTAACCTCTCTACTTCCCCCAAACTACCTGTCCCTCCACCTATCATCATATCATCTGCAAACTTTGTAATGAAGCCATCAATTCCATCATCCAAATCATTGACATATAACGTAAAAAGAATCGGTCCCCACACAGACCCCTGTGGAACACCACTAATCACTGGCAGCCAGCCAGAAAAAGTTCCTTTTATTCCCACTCTTTCCCTCCTGCCAATCAGCCTCTGCTTTCTCCATCCCAGAATCTCTCCTGTAATACCATGGGCTCCTAACTTGTTGAGCAGTATCATGTGTGGCACCTTGTTGAAAAATTCAAGTACACAACATCCACTGATTTTCCTTTGTCTATCCTGCTTGTTATTTCTTCAAAGGATTCTAACAGTTTTGTCAGGAAAGATTTTCCCTTGAGGAAACCATGCTGACTATGGCCTATTTTATCATGTGCCTCCAAGTACCCCCAAAACCACATACTTAATAATTGATTCCAGTATCTTCCCAATCACTGAGGTCAGACTAACTGGCCTATAGTGTCCTTTCTTCTACCTCCCTCCATTCTTGAAGAGTGGAGTGACATTTGGAATTTTCCAGTCCTCCGGAACTATCAGCACGGAATGTGTGGCCACATTTACAGGCTACTCTGCCACATCCTGAGGATGTGTTGGTTTTTAGCACAGATAACACATTTCACTTTATGTACATGTGATGAATAAATGAATCAGAATCTGAAATTGAGTAAAGCCAGGTAATCCAATCTTCATTGTTCACAGAGAAAACGCAGTCAAACTTCCTGCATGTCTCCATCTTCAGCGACTGAGGCTGTACTGAAGCCAGCAGCCACTCCCTGCCTTGCCACCGTTTGGTAATGAGTAAGCTGCTCTATCTTTGTCATATGGTACAATGCATGCCATACACAGCCTGGGGGTTGGACGCCTGTTCGTGTGAATGGGAAAAGAGGCTTGGTATGCCATTCTCGTCCTGTTTTGTTTTGTTGCTGTTGCCTGTGTTCATCTGCGGAACATTAAGGACATACTATGTTGGCACTGGAATGTGAGGTGACACTTGCAGGCTGCCCCCAGCACATCCTTGGGTGTGTTGACTGTTACCTCAAATGACACATTTCACTGTATGCTTTGATGTAAATGTGATTCAAGATTGTTTAATGTCATTTCCTATATGCTAGTGCAAAGGAGAATGAAATAATTGTTACTCTGGATCTGATGCAGCACAAAAAAACACTAAGATAAAGAACACAATCATAAAGAAACACAATAAATATAAATCCATAAGATAGCTGACATACATCGATTGATTGTCCATAAAGTGACGCTAGGCACAGAAGTGTCTGTTCATAAGGTGACCAACAGGAAGTGATAAAGTAGTGGTGGTTGGGGGTGAGTTAGTGGGTGGAGCTGTTGATCAGTCTTACTGCTTGGGGAAAGTAACTGTTTTTGAGTCCGGTGGTCCTGGTGTGGATGCTACGTAGCCTCCTTCATGATGGGAGTGGGACAAACAGTCCATGAGTAGGGTGGGTGGGATCCTTCATGACGTTACTGGCCCTTTTCCTACACCTTTCAGTATGTCTGCCCTTGAAAGCAGATAGGCAGGTGCCAGTGATGCATTGGGCAGTTTTGATTGCCCTTTGTGATAAATAAATCTTAATCTGTACACACTGTTCATCATATCAGTACCTCGAAGCAATACGAGGGAAAAGCAACAACAGAAAGCAGAATATTTAGAGGTGTATAAGATGATGAGAGGCACTGATCGTGTGGATAGTCAGAGGCTGTTTCCCAGGGCTGAAATGGCTAGCACGAGAGGGCACAGTTTTAAGGTGCTTGGAAGTAGGTACAGAGGAGATGTCAGGGGTAAGTTTTTTACACAGAGAGTGGTGAGTGCGTGGAATGGACTGCCAGTGACAGTGGTGGAGGCGGATACAATAGGGTCTTTTAAGAGACTCCTGGATAGATACATGGAGCTCAGAAAAATAGAGGGCTATGGGTAACCCTAGGTAATTTCTAAAGTAAGAACATGTTCGGCACAGCATTGTGGGTCGAAGGGCCTGTAGGCTGTATATGTTTTCTTAATATAAAGTGTAACAACTGCAGTGTGGGTAAACAATACAGTGCAAGATCATAATGAGTCAGAGTGTGAAGCTGAGTCTATACTGTATTATCATATGAAGTAATCATTTAGTCATCTAATAACCATGGGGTAGAAGCTGTCCTTGAGCCTGGTGGGACGTGCTTTCAGGCTTTTGCATTTTCTGCTTGATGGGAGGGGAAAGAAGAGAGAATGCCTCAGGGCCAGAGAGACGATATGACTTCACCCTTAATCCAACGACTCTCCCTTAATGACATGAAAGGTACTGACAGTGAACATGAGTCGCAAAGAAAAAAGGTGTGTCCTCTCACTGTTGGGATGAGTCATGCTAGATTGCATAAACTTCCAATTATTATCTGCCGCTGTTCTAAAGTACAGAATGTTTCATTTCCTTAAGTTCCTGATGTCAAAGCTTAAAGCTGTTGGTAGAGTAGGAGTCATAGAGCATTACAGACCAAACAGGCCCTTCAGTCTGTCTAGTCTGTGCCAAGTTACTAATCTGCCTAGTCCCATTGACCTGCATCCAGACTTTAGCCCTTCAGACTCCTCCCATCTATGTCACTATCAAAATCTCTCTTCAGTGTTGAAATTGAGCTGGCATCCACAACTTCCACTGGCAGCTCAATCCCCATTCTCACCACGCTCTGGGTGAAGAAGTTTCCTCTGCGGTTCCCCTTAGACATTTCTCCTTT
The DNA here is from genome assembly GCF_048418815.1 of Hemitrygon akajei. Taxonomy (NCBI): domain Eukaryota; kingdom Metazoa; phylum Chordata; class Chondrichthyes; order Myliobatiformes; family Dasyatidae; genus Hemitrygon; species Hemitrygon akajei. The sequence goes on from NC_133152.1 coordinate 47,808,034, forward strand.
TGCCCTTGACACATGACCTCTGGTTCTAGTCTCACTCAAGTTCAGTGGAAAAGACTGCTTGCATTTACCCGATCTACACCCTTCATAATTTTATATATCTCTATCAAATCTTCCCAAGTTCTTCTATGCTCCAGAGAATAAAGTCCTAACCTATTCAGACTTTCCCTATAACTCAGGCCCTCAGGTCTTGGCAACATCCTTGTAAATTTTCCCAGCACCCTTTCAATCTGAGTTACATCTCTCCTGGAGGTAGGTGACCAGAACTGCACACTATAGTTCAAATTCCAGTTTAAGATGGCACTATCAAAGATGTGTGACAGCTCACCTGGGGTTTGAAAGCAAAGGAATTTGATTAAAACATTATTAGTAACACTTTTTTTGAGGAAAATTGTGGTAAACTGTCCCCACAAACAATGAAGTGGTGAGTGAGGGCAAAGAGAACTCAAGAGATGTGCCCTGTCTCTTTATGTGAACAAAACAAAAGAGATGGTTGTTGACTTCAGGAGGGCACGGAGCAACCACTCCCCGCTGAACATCGACGGCTCCTTGGTAGAGATCGTAAAGAGCACCAAATTTCTTGTGGTGTTCACCTGACAGAGAATCTCATCTGGTCCGTCAACACCAGCTCCCTAGCAAAGAAAGCCCAGCAGCGTCTCTACCTTTTTCGAAGGCTGAGGAAAGTCCATCTTCCACCCCCCATCCTCATCACATTCCACAGGGGTTGTATTGAGAGCATCCTGAGCAACTGCATCACTGCCTGGTTCGGAAATTGTACCATCTTGGATCGCAAGACCCTACAGCAGATAGTGAGGTCAGCTGAGAAGATCATCGGGATCTCTCTTCCCGCCATCACAGACGTTTACACTACACGCTGCATCCGCAAAGGAAACAGCATTATGAAGGACCCCATGCACTCCTCATACAATCTCTTCTCCCTCCTGCCGTCTGGGAAAAGGCCGGGAAGCATTCGGGCTCTTACGACCAGACTACATAACAGTTTCTTCCCCCAAGCTATCAGACTCCTCAATACCCGAAGCCTGGACTGACACCTTGCCCTATTGTCCTGTTTATTATTTATTGTAATGCCTGCACTGTTTTTGTGTACTTTATGCAGTCCAGTGTAGGTCTGTAGTCTAGTATAGCTTTCTCTGTGTTTTTTTTTATTACGTAGTTCAGTCTAGTTTTTTGTGCTGTGTCATGTAAACCATGGTCCTGAAAAACGTTGTCTCATTTTTACTATGCACTGTACCAGCAGTTATGGTCGAAATGACAATAAAAGTTGAATTGACTTGACTTGACTGCTGGTGCGCTACAAAATCGATGCACTTGGAGTTGGAGCTGAAGCTGGTTGGAGTGGATGATTTGGAGGGGAGAAGACAGGATGGAGGAGTTCTGGTACCCATCCAACTTATCCGGGTGCAAAGGTGGATCAGTCTAAGTGCCCGGCCAATTTGAAGAGGTTGGAAATGTCTTCTTTGGCAGCGAAATACAGGTCTGAAGTGAATTGTTGTGGCGTGTTCTAGACCTGGAGCAATTTGCCGTGGCGATTCCCAGGTCCTAATGTGAATCACAATATGCTGTTTGGACAATCTAAATGCTGGCCCATATAGACTGGAAAGGCAGGGTGACAAGAGTCAGATGAGATTGGATCGCTCTAAGCACCGGGCCAATATGGAGAGGTTGAGAATGGCTTCTCTGGCAGCGAAATCTAGGCCTGGAGCGATTTGCCCTGGTGGGCTCCAGTTCCTAGTGCGAGTGTCGGACAATTTAATCACCAGCCCAATCTTGTGGCTCCTCTCCAGAACACTAAGGCTATGAGATTGTCCCTGGTTGCTGTGCTTAGGGTCTGCGAACTTTGTGGCAACTTACCCCAACAATATGATGAACTGAATACCAAGGCTTTGGGCCAATGCTGAGCTGCTCCAGGGATTTGGATCTAAGGACTCAATTTTGTTCAGAATGCTGTTGATGTTGTTCTCTTCTACTGTTTGCATGATCTGTTTTGATTTTTATTCTCTTTCTCTGTGGGCACTGGGGATTGTATTTTTTTGATTGGGTTCTTTCGGGTTCTTTGATTTGCGAACTGTGAAGCAAACAAATCTTAAGGGTATATCATTTATACATTCACTGATAATAAATGCACTTTGAATCTTTAAATTTTGAAGTGAGGCCTCACCAACGTCTTACACAACTTCAACATAACATCCCAATTCCTGTAGTCAATATTCTGACACATGAAGGCCAATGTGCCAAAAGCTCTCTTTACTACCCTGTGATGCCACTTTCAATGAATTGTGAATCTGTATTCCCAGGTTCCTTTTCTACTGCACTCCTCTCTATTCACTGTGTAAATCCTACCCTGGCTGGCCCTACCAAAGTGCTACACTTTGCACTGGTCTGCATTAAATTCCTTCTGCCATTTTTCAGCCCGTTTTTCCAGCTGGTCCAGATCCCACTGCAAGCCATGATAGATGCAGTCTTTCTCGCTGTCCACGACATCCCCAATCTTGGTGCCGTCTGTAAATTTGCTGATATCCATTTTACCACATTATCAGCCAGATTGTCAATATAGATGAGAGGGCACAGGAGGGGAGAGATTTAAGAGTCCTGACAGGTCACTTCTTCACACAAAGGACAGTGAGTACCTGCAAAGCACTGCAGGAGGAAGTGTTCGAAGTGAGCATAATTACAACATTTAAGAGGCATTTAGATAGGTACATGAAGAGGAGGGGCTTGGAGGCCTAGGGGCTGAACATGGGCAATTGGAACTAGCAGGGAGGATGCTCTGCTCAGCATAGATCAGATGGGCCGAAGGGCCTGCTTGCATGCGGTATCACTCCATGACTTTATGAGTGAGCTGTGACCATTTATGGTTTAAGACCAGCAGTTGCAGCTTTCTAAGGCAAAAGGAAATGAGAGTCAGCCGCTGGCAACATTCCACCCTGTTAACACGATACATTATTCATTGTCAGAAGGGAGAGGGACATGACAATGCACTTTGCAGTGAGCACCCTTATTTACTTCGCACACCAATAACTCTACAGAAATACTCTCTTTCTCAAAGCTAAATGAATGTTGCTGGGGGTGGGAGGTGAGGGGTTTAGAAGTTGTAGCAGTAATTTCAGTTAAAAGGCATTCCTTTAGAAACATTTGGCATCTTACAGACTTTCAACAGGATTATAGTTTTATCAGTGAAATGTTTAATCCTGTAATCCAGAATTAATGGCTGTTCAAATGAACTTTGGACCATAATTCTTGTGGGTAATTCCACTATGTATGACAATAACTCAAGGTTTAAAATATCATGTGAAAAGGACCACAGTCTCTGTTTTACAAACAGTAGTGATTTTCTCATAAATGTTTAGCTCCCTCACTGGAATTCTTGCCCCTTGAAGGCTCTACAACGGGTAGTCAAAACTGCTCACCACAACACCAGCACCAGCCTACACGCCATCAAGGACATATATACAGAAAGGTGGTGGAAAAGGGCCAATAACATCATGAAGGATTGTCCCACTCCCATTAGGGAGGAGGCTACGTAGCATCCACACCAAGAGTATCAGACTCAAAAACAGTTACTTTCCCCAAGCAGTAAGGCTGATGAACACCTTCACTCACTAACCCACCCCTCCACACCCCCAACCACCACTATTTTATCATTTCCTGTCAGAGTCATCTTATGTACAGACACTCCTGTGTCTAGCGTCACTTTATGGTCATACAATCAAACTATGTATATACGCTATCTAATGTATTTCATTTACTGTGTTTTTATTATTATTGTGTTCGTTATCTTATTGCGTTTTTTTTTGTGCTGCATTGGATCCAGAGTAACAATTAGTTCCTTCTCCTTTATACTTGTGTACTGAAAATTACATCAAATCACTGTATTTGTCGACGTGGAGCAGAGCATGAGCTTGTAAATCTGGCAGGAGCAAAGGATTTTGGGAATGGTGACGATGGAGTGACATGGGAGGGGTGTGTGACAGATGGCAGAGAAGGAGTGCCAGGAATGGTGGGGGGGTTGGCACGGGTGCAGACCCACCCAGCCCTGAGACACTGGGAAGGTCATTTGATTCCAAACAATTGGTTTATTGACCATTACAGAATGTCTCTCTGGTGCGCCCTGCTCTCTCCCCTCTCCCTTCCCCTTCTCCTAACCATGATTCCCCTCTCCCTGCCTCATTCCCACTCTTGGGTCCCTTCTGAGAAACCACCTCAGAATCAGGTTTACCATCACTGACATATCCATGAAATTTGTTTTTTTTGTGACAGCAATGCAGTGCAATACCTAAAATTACTACAGTGCTGGGCAAAAGTCTTAGGCACCCTAACTATACATATGTGCCCAAGACTTTTGCACAGTACTGTAATTACCATGTGTATATCTGAGCATACAGTGAAATGTGTCATTTGTGTTAACAGCCAACACACCTCAAGGCTATGCTGTGGGCAGCCTGCCAGTGTCACCACACATTCTGGCCCCAACACAGCGTGTCTGCAATTCTGGACAGAACCAAATTTCAAAGTAAGTTTATTATCAAAGTGCATACATGCCAACATATGTATTTATTTAATTTTACTTCGGGATATTTCATCATGGCTGATCCAATTTTCCTCTCAGCCCCAATGTCTTTGGAATGTGGGAGGAAGCAAGAGCACCCAGAGGAACCACACGCCATCACGTAAAAATATAAAATCACCTTACAGACAGCGACAGGAACTGAACCTGGAAAGCTGGTACTTCAGAGCACTACACTTGTGTGCCACCCTCTGAGATTCACTTCCTGCAGGTATTCACACAACACAGAACACAACAAGCAATAAAGCAACAACAGCAAAACAAGTCTCTCTCTCTCTCTCTCTCTCTCTCACTCACCAACACACACACATACACTCACTCACTCACTCACACTGCTCCAACCCCGTGAGAGGCTGTCTTCAGCACCGAGCCTCCGGCACAGGTTGCCAGTCTGAGCTCTGATCCATAACATTAGCCCCAGGTGAGGCTGAGGTTGTGTCTGTGGAAATGTGAAGGGGTCCGCCAGTGACTGCAAGCTCTACCTTCCTGGGTGGTGTTAACATACAAACATGACCAAAGCAGATCACAAGCGTTCTCCACGATACCTTGGGGCCAATATTAATTGAGATCACAGTCTGCAGAATAACCTCTCATTATCAAATCACTCTTAAGTAAGTATGGGTTTGAAAGAGAAATGGATTAGCCATGATAAAATGGCAGAGCAGATGTGATGAGCCAATTGGTCTAATTCTGCTGCTATGTCTAATGGTTTTATGGTCTTACTAGAATTGCCTTATCATGTCTCCATCCTGAGGATGTAAAATGTGCCACGGGAATGCAGGGACATGCAACAGTATGGCACAGGATCAGGTCTTTCAGCCCATCACGGAGTATAATGTCAGTTTAACTAAGAGAGGAACTTCTCTTTAGAACAGAGATGAGGGGGAATTTCTTTAGCCAGAGGGTGATGAATCTGGATGTGGAGGCCAAGACACTATGTATATTTAAAGTGGAGGTTGATAGGTCCTTGATTAATCAGGGTGTCAAAGATTATGTGGACAAGGCAGGAGAATAGGTTTGAGGGATAGTGAATTGGCCATGATCAAATGGCAGAGCAGACTAGATGGACTGAATGGTCCAATTCTGCTCCTATGTTCTATAGTTTATGGTATTAACTAATCCAATCTTCTTGCAAATGGTCCATACCCTTCCATGCCCCACTTGTGTGATGCTCTTAAATGTTAGTGTCCAATCTACTTTCCTTACTTTCACCAGGGTATTCATTTGACTGAGAGTTGGTGCCTTATTGTCCTCTATTGTAGATACCGATCAGTAAATCTGTCAATGTAAGGAAACGCCAGAGGTAGAGTTCAGTTGGGTTATCGAATTGGAATTGGTTTACAGAGATACAGTGAAAAGTTTGTCTTGCATACCGTTCATAAAGATCAGATTATGACACAGTGCATTAGTACAAGATAAACAATAACAGAACACAAAGCATAGTCTAGCAGCTATGGAGGAAGTGTAGAGCAGGAAGACAGTAAGGTGCAACATCATAATGAGATGGAGTGTGAGGTGAGGAGCCCAACTTATCGTATTAAGGGGCTGTTCAATAGTCTTATAACAGTGCGGTAGAGGCTGTCTGTTACTAGAGGTACATGCTTTCATGTTTTTGTATCTTCTGTCCAATGGAACAGCAGAGAAGCGAGAATATTCAGGGTGGCAGGGTCTTTGATTCTGCCGGCTGCTTTACTGAGGCAGTGAAAAGTGTAGACAGAGTCCAATGAGGGGAGGCTGGTTTCCACAAAGTGCTGACCTGTGTCCACAACTCTCTGCAGTTTCTTGTGGTCACATGCAGAGCAGTTGGCGTATCAGCCTGGAATGCATCCAGATTGAAATCTTTCTATGGTGCATAGGTAAAAATTGGCGGTGGGGACATGCCAAATTTCTTTCGCCTCCTCAGGAAGTAGAAGAGTATGATAGGGTGGGAGAGGCTCAGAGTGACAGCCTAAATCGGTGGTGGTGGTGGTGGTGGGGGGGTGGGTAGTGTAGTCTGTACTTGGATAATAAACTTACATTGAACTTTGAACTTTGAGGGTCCTTACTCAAACCAGACCACAACATTGAGTCTGGGTCAGGTGTGCTATGTACTTGAATGAAATGTCTGTCTTTTGTTCCGACTGAGCCAGGCCAGCAGGCTGAGTTCGGTTTTCCCTTGTCAATCTGCTGAACTAAAGTGCAAGGAGTTGTTTGCATTTATGACATTCCTGGCATGCCTGTACATGTTCTGCAGTGTTTAGCCTTATTCAGAAAAATCCTTGTACGTGAATTACTAATGGCAAGGGCAGCAAAGAGCCCATATAAGGGATGAAGAAAGTCTTCCTCGGTTCACCTGCACTTTTCAGCAGTGACCCTGTGTGCGGTGTATCTCGGAGATAAGCAGATTTATTGATCTGGACGAGACAGTCCCAAATTCAACTTTGCTTTAACAAGCTGCTAACTGAAAACTTGTAGACTTGGTGTTGATCAGAGCTGTACCTTCTGTAAACAAACAGTTCTGCTCTTGTGTAACCGGCATTTAGATAACTTCTTCAGGGATCCTTCGATCCAAATGTCACAACTGCGGCAACACAGACTGTGCCAACGTTTAATATCCCCTCCAAATGTCGGGGAACTGTCATGTGACTGTCCACTGCTGGCCCAACACATTAGAACATTGTACATTACAGCACAGTGCAGGCTCTTCAGTCCACAATGGTGTGCCAAGCTTTTAACCTACTCCAAAATCAATCTAACCTTTCCCTCCCACAAAGGCTTCCGTGTGTGAGAGGCTGCTGATGAAATATACCAACTCCTGCCTGAGAAGTGACTTGGATCTGCTCCAATTTGCCTGAGGCACAGAAGGCCCATGGTAGATGCCATTTCAATGGCTCTTTACTTAAACCTGGAACATCTGAACATCAAAGATGCATATACATCAAGATGTTCTTTATCAACTATAGCTTGGAATTCTATACTACCAACCCTCAAAAATAATCAATAAGCTTCTAGACTTTGGCCTCAATACCACATTGGGCAAGTTGATCATTGATTTCCTCACTTGCAGACTCCAGATTGGCAACACATCTCCTCCACAATCTCCATCAGCACAGGTGCACCACAAATCTGTGTGCTCAGTCCCCTACTCTACTCACTTTATACTTACGACTGTGAGGCTAAGTACAGCTCCAATGCCATATTTAAGTTTGCTGATGACACCACTGCTGTTGGCTGAATCAACATACAGGAGGGAGACTGAAAATCTGGCTGATTGTTGCCACAACAACAACCCTCTCCGACTGCTGTCCCTCATTCATCTCTGCTGCTCTCCGTGTGCTCACCAATGCCTGCTAATGCCAATGCCAATACCAATACCAATACCTACCAATACCTGCTACGACAGACGCATGCCCTTCCTCAGAACTTGCCTTTGCCGTTTTCTTGTGCCATATAGCTTCAGGCTCTATTTCTCGGCCTCCCAGTGAGGATCCTGGTTTCCTGAATTCGATAGAGGCTACCTCAAGTCCTCCTGCATTTTGTAAGTGTTGCTTTGTAAACCTTGTACAAACATGGGTCCTGTGGACTTCTCCCACTGCAGTGAAGGGGTTTAACAATGGGAGATTCTCCTGTGGGAAGCCTTATCCCCTCTCAAACACTTCCCTTTCTGAACAGTAGCTCCAAATATCTCTGCAAAAGAGCCAAGATATTAAAGAGATGCATAAACATATAAACCATAAGACCAAACACGAGGAAATCTGCAGATGCTGGAAATTCAAACAACACACACAAAATGCTGGTGGAATGCAGCAGGCCAGGCAGCATCTATAGGGAGAAGCACTGTTGACGTTTCGGGCCGAGACCCTTCGTCAGGACTAACTGAAAGGAGAGATACTAAGAGATTTGAAAGTAGTGGGGGGAGGGGGAAATGCGAAATGATAGGAGAAGACCGGAGGGGGTGGGATGAAGCTAAGAGCTGGAAAGGTGATTGGCGAAAGTGATACAGAGCTGGAGAAGGGAAAGGATCATGGGATGGGAGGCCTCGGGGAAAGAAAGGGGGGGAAGCACCAGAGGAAGATGGAGAACAGGCAGGGTGATGGGCAGAGAGAGAGAGAAAAAACAAACAACTAAATATGTTAGGGATGGGGTAAGAAGGGGGAGGAGGGGCATTAACAGAAGTTAGAGAAGTCAATGTCATGCCATCAGGTTGGAGGCTACCCAGCTGGTATATAAGGTGTTGTTCCTCCAACCTGAGTGTGGATTCATCTTGACAGTAGAGGAGGCCATGGATAGACATATCAGAATGGGAATGGGACATGGAATTAAAATGTGTGGCCACTGGGAGATCCTGCTTTCTCTGGCGGACCGAGCGTAGGTGTTCAGCGAAACGGTCTCCCAGTCTGCGTCGGGTCTCACCAACATATAAAAGGCCACACCGGGAGCACCGGACGCAGTATACCACACCAGCCGACTCAGAGGTGAAGTGTCGCCTCACCTGGAAGGACTGTCTGGGGCCCTGAATGGTGGTGAGGGAGGAAGTGTAAGGGCAGGTGTAGCACTTGTTCCGCTTACAAGGATAAGTGCCAGGAGGGAGATTGGTGGGAAGGGATGGTGGGGGGGACGAGTGGACAAAGGAGTCGCGTAGGGAATAATCCCTGCGGAAAGCAGAAAGGGGGGAGGGAAAGATGTGCTTGGTAGTGGGATCTCATTGGAGGTGGCGGAAGTTACGGAGAATTATACGTTGGACCTGGAGGCTGGTGGGGTGGTAGGTGAGGACAAGGGGAATCCTATCCCTAGTGGGGTGGTGGTCAGATGGGGTGAGGGCAGATGTGCGGGAAATGGGAGAGATGCATTTAAGAGCAGAATTGATGGTGGAAGAAGTGAAGTCCCTTTGTTAAAAAAAGGAAGACATCTCCTTCGTCCTGGAATGAAAAGCCTCATAAGACCACAAGACCAAACCATAGACAAGACAAACCATAAGACCACAAGACATAGGAAAAGAACTAGGCCATTCAGCCCATTGGGTCTACACCACCATTCCATCAAGACTGATCCTGGATCCCAGTCAACCCCATACACCCACCTTCTTACCATATCCTTTGATGCCCCGACCGATCAGGAAAATATCAAATTCCACTTCAAATATACTCACAGACGGCCTCCAGTGCAGTCTGTGGCAGAGAATTCCACAGATTCACTACTCTCTGGCTAAAAGAATTCATCCTTATCCCTGTTCTGAAAGGTTGCCCATCAATTTTGAGGCTGTGCCCTCTAGTTCTGGATACCGCCACTAGAGGAAGTGTCCTCTCCACATCCACCCTATCTAGTCCTTCCAATATTCGGTAGATTTCAATGAGATCCCCACACATTCTCTAAATTTTCATGAGTACAGTCCCAAGGCTGTCAAACATTGCCATATGTTAACCTCTTCATTGCTGGAATAATCCTCGTGAACTCCTCTCAACTCTCTCCAATCACAACACATTCTTTCTGAAATATGGGGCCCAAAATTGTTGACAATACTCCAAGTGCAGCCTGACTAGTGTTTTATAAAGGCTCAGCATTATCTCCTTGCTTTTATATTCTATTCCCCTTGAAATAAATGCCAACATTGCATTTGCCTTCATTACCACAGACTCAATCTGTAAATTAACCTTCTGGGAGTCTTGCACGAAGACTCCCAAGTCCCTCTGCACTTCTGATGTTTGAACCTTCTCCCCATTTAGATAATAGTCCACACCATTGTTCCTTTTACCAAAATGTATTATCATACATTTCCCAATGCTGTATTCCATTTGTCACTTAGACAAATTCTTCCAATTTGTCCAAGCCCTTCTGCAATCGCATTGCTTCCTCAGCACTACTTACCCCTCCACTTATCCTTGAATCATCTGCAAACTTTGCCACAAAGCCATCAATTCCATTATCCAAATCAGTGACAAACAATGTGAAAAGTAGCAGTTCCAATACCCACCCCTGAGGAACACCACTAGTCACTGGCAGCCACCCAGAAAAGGCCCCCTTTATTCCCACTTGCTGCTTCCTGCCTGTCAGCCATTCCACCATCCATGCCAGTATCTTTCCTGTAATGCCATAGGATTTTATCTTGTTAAGCAACCTCATGTGGGGCACCTTATCAAATGCCTTCTGAAAATCCAAGTAAATGACATCCACTTCCTCTCCTTTGTCCACCCTGCTTGTTCCCAAAGAATTCTAACAGAATTGTCAGGCAATATTTCCCTTCACAGAAACCATGCTGACTTTGACTTATTTTATCATTAGTCTCCAAGTACCCTGATACCTCATCTTTAGACTCCAATACTTTCCCAAACACTGAAGTTAGGCTGACTGGTCTATAATTTCCTTTCTTTTGCTTTCTTCCCTTCTTAGAGTGGAGAGATATTTGCAATCTTCCAGTCCTCCAGAATCATGCCAAAATAAAGTGATTCTTGAATGATCATGACCAATGCATGAGTTATCTCTTCAGCACCCTTTCTTGGCACTCTAGGATGTCGTCCATCTGGTCTAGGTGACTTACCCACCTTAAGAGCTTTCAGTTTGCCTAGCACTTTTTTCTTTTAATGGCAATGGCACTCACTCCTGCTCCCTAACACTCATGGTCCTCTGGCACACTACTAATGTCTTCGACGGTAAACACTGATGCAAAGTGCCCATTAAGTTCATCTTCCATTTCTTTGTCCCCCATTACTACCTCACCAGCATCATTTTCCAGTGGTCCAATATCAACTCTTACCTTCCTTTTACTCTTTATATAACTGAAAAAACTTTTAGTATCCTGCTTTATATTGTTGGCTAGTTTGCCTTCATATTTCACCTTTTCCCTTCTTATAGCTTTTTTAGTTGCCTTTTGGTGGATTTTAAAAGCTTCTCAAACATCCAACTGCCTATTTACTTTTGTTATCTTATATGCCCTTTTAAGTAGTTCTTAACTTCCCTTGTCAGCCACAGTTGCCTACCCCTGCCATTTGACAACTTCTTCCTCCTTGGGCCATATCTATCCTGGGCCTAGTGAACTTTTCCCAGAAACTTCAGCTATCTCTGCTCTGCCAACGCTCTGCCAGTATCCTCCTCCACTCCACCTGGGCAGGCTCCTCTCTTATGCCTCTGTAATTCCATTATGATACTGATAAATGTAACTTATGCTTCTCCCCCTCAAATTGTAGAATTAATTCAATCATATTATGTTCACTGTCTCCCAAGGGTTCCTTTACATTAAGCTCCCCAATAAGATCTGGTTGTTACACAGCACCCAATCTAAGATGGCCTTTCCCCAAGTAGACTGAAGCACAAGGGTAAAAAATGTAAGTGTAAAGGAACCCTCAAGCACAAGCTGCTCTAAAAAGCCATCTCGTAGACATTCAACAAATTCCCTCTCTTGCGATCCAACACCAACCTGGTTTTCCCAATCCCCTTGCATATTGAAGTTCCCCATTACAATTGTGTCATTACTCTTATTGTATGCCTTTTCCAGCTCCCTTTGCAATCTCAACCCCACATCTTGGCTACTATTTGGAGGTCTATATATGATTCCCATAATGTTTTTATTTTGATCTTGCAGTTTCTTAACTCCACCCACAAAGTTTCAACATTCTCTGACCCTATGTCACCTCTTTCTAAAGATGTAATTCCATCTCTTACCAACAGAGCCACACCACTGCCTGTACCTTCCTGCCTGTCCTTTCGATATCAAGTATATCCTTTGATGTTAAGCTCCCAACTATGGCCTACTTTCAGCCACGGCTCAGTGATGCCCACAACATCATACCGACCAGTTTATAATTGTGCTACGAGTTCATCCACCTTACTCTGCATGCTATGCACATTTAAATACAACACTTTTGGTCCTGTATTCTTTGCCTTTTTGAGTTTTGCTTCTGTGGTACAAATTTAACTCTTTGCTCTCTCTGCATTTGTAACCAATCATTGACTTATCCTTCCTTACATTCATGTTACACCTATCATCTTCTTATAAACCAGCTGGCTCATCCTCAGCTCTATCATACTGGTTCCCATCCCCCTGGTGTATTCGTTTAAACCACTCCCAACAGCTCTAGTAAATCTGACACAAGAATACTGGTTCCCCTCGGATTCAAGTGCAACCCATCCCTTTTTGTACAGGTCACACCTGCCCCAGAAGAGGTCCCAATTATCCAGAAATCTGAATCCCTGTTCCCTGCTCCAATTCTTCAGCCACACATTTATCTGCCACCTCATTCTATTCCTATCCTCACTGTCACATGGCATGGGCAGCAATCCTGAGATTACTACCTTTGAGGTCCTGCTTCTCAGGACCTGTGATAATAAAAATTGTAATATTTCAATAAACCCCAATCCAAAAGATTTAGCCACTCATGATATGCTAATAATGTGTGGCTGTCCCCAGCACATCATTAGCTTGTGTTGGTTGCTAACGCAAATACCGCATTTCACTGTATGTTTTAATGTAGCCTCCAACCTGATGTCATGTGCATCAATTTCACCAGCCTTCAGTAATTTATCCCCCTCCCTATTTTCTCTTCTTCAATTCCCCACTCTGCTCCCCACCAACCTGACATCTTTTCCTCACTTGCCGATCATCTCTCCCTGGTGTCCTTCTGCCTTCCCTCTCACCCATGGTCCACTCTCCTCTCTTATCAGATTCCTTCTTCTCCAACCCTTTACATTTTTCCCCATCACCTCCCCACGACTTACTCCACAACGCACCTGGCTTCACCTATCACCTTTCTTGCTTGTCCTCCTTCCTCTACCGCTACCCACCTTCTTATTCTAGCTGCTTCACTTTTCCTTTCCAGTCCTAATGAAGGGTCTCGGCCTTCAGGATTCCCTGAAGGTTAATTTGCAGGTTGAGTCTGTGGTGAGGATGGCAAATGCGATGTTAGCATTCATTTTGAGAGGACTCGAATAAAAAAAAACCATGGATGCAGATTGTGGGCCCCTTATCTTACAAAGGATGTGTTGACATTGGAGAGGATTCAAAGGGGGTTCACGAAAATTATTCCAGGATTGAAAGGCTTGTCAAATGAAGAGTGTTTAATGGCAAACACGAGGAAATCTGCAGATGCTGGAAATTCAAGCAACACACACAAAATGCTGGTGGAACACAGCAGGCCAAGCAGCATCTATAAGAAGAAGCACTGTCGACGATTTGGGCTTGACGAAGGGTCTCAGCCCGAAACGTCGACAGTGCTTCTCCTTATAGATGCTATGAGTGAGTGAGCATTTTGTGAGTGTTTAATGGCTCTAGGCCTGTATTCACTAGAATTCAGAAGCATGAGGGGTGAAACGTATCGATGGTGAAAGGCCTTGATAGAGTGGATGTAGAGATGATCTTTCTTATAGTGGGAGAGTCTAAGACTAGAGGACACAGCCTCAGAATAGAGAGGCTTCCTTTTAGAATGGAGATGAGGAGGAATTTCTTTAGCCAGAGAGTGGTGAATCTGTGGAATTCTTTGCCACAGGCAGCCATGGAGGCCGTCTTTATGTATATATTAAGAGATTGACAGACTCTTGACTGGTCAGGGCATGAAAAGATACGGGGTGAAGGCAGGAGATTGGAACTGAGAGGAAAATTGGATCAGCCATGATGAAATGGCAGAGCAGACTCCATGGGCCAAATGGTCTAATTCTGCTCCAATATCTTATGGTCTTATGGAAATGTCAAACTCTTTATTCCTCTCCATGGATGCTGCCTGATTTGCTGAGTTTCTCCAGCATTTTGTGTGTGTTGTTCTGGATTTCCAGCATCTGCAGAATCCCTTGTGTTTGTATCAATGTGCAGTACATGTGATAAATAAATGAATCTAGATTGAGGTTAATTTAATTTTACGAATTGAAGAGTTTTAGTGCTACATTGGAGTCAGTTTTCAGGCTGGTGCTGGAATTTGAGATTGTTCTCCAGTTGCTTGGGGGTGCCTGCTTCTGTAATTTCTTCCAGTCTAATAACTCCCTCGAGGTCTCTCTACTCCTGTAGTTCCAGCCTCTTGATCATCTCCTCCATGAGCACTTTGTCCTGGTAACTATACCACCAGCTGCTGGAACCTGAGCTCTGGAAATCCTCCTCAAATTTACCCCTCCCCTCCATTAACACCTTTCTTCCTCACTCCCTCAATGACTGACCTTTGAACCACCAATCCCATCTGGAATACTGGCAGTCACCGTAGCGTAGCAGTTAGCTCGACGCTATTCCAGCGCGGGGCAACAGAGTTTGGAGTTCAATTCCAGAGTCAGCAGCAAGGAGTCTGTATGTCTTCCCTGTGCAATGTGTGGGATTTCTCCAGGACCCACGCTTTCCTCACACAATAGGTGGGTTAACTGTTCATTGTACATTGTCCCGTGAAAAGGTTAGGGTTAAATCGGTGGTATTATCAGGGACAGCTCTGCCATGAGGTTCAAAGGGCCTGAAGGAGCTATTCCATGTTGTATCCCTAATTCAATAAATAAATCTCCTCCTCTCACAAACAAGAGAAAATTTGCAGATGCTGGAAATCCAAGCAACACACACAAAATGCTGGAGGAACTCAGCAGGCTAGGCAGCATCTATGGAAAAAAGTACAGTCGATGTTTCGGGATGAGACCCTTCAGCAGGACTGGAGGAAAAAAGATGAGGAGTGGAGATAAAACATGGGGGGGGGGGGGGTGGCGGTTAGGGTTGGGAGGGAGAAACATGGTGATGGGTGAAACCGGGAGGGGGAAGGATGAAGGAAAGAGTTGGGAAGTTGATTGGTGAAAGAGATATAGGGCTGGAGAAGGGGGAGTCTGATAGATGACAGGAGGTCATGGAAGAAAGAAAAGGGGGAGGAACACCAGACGGAGATGATGGACATGTAAGGGGATAAGGTGAGCGGGAAAAGGGGATGGGGAATGGTGAAGGGGGGAATATTACTGGAGGTTCAAGAAATTGGTGTTCATGCCATTAGGTTGGAGACTACCCAGACGGAATATAAGATGTTGTTCATCCAATCTGAGTGTGGCCTCATTGCAACAGTAAAGGAAACCATGGATTGACATATCAGAGTGGGAATGGGAAGTGGAATTAAAATGGGTGGCCACTGGCAGATCCTGCTTCTTCTGGCAGACAGAGTGTAGGTGCTTGGTAAAATGGTCTCCCAGTCTACGTCGGATCTCACCAATATACAGGAGGCCACACCAGGAGCACCGGACACAGTACATGACCCCAACAGACTCACAGGTGAAGTGTCGCCTCACCTGGAACGACTGGGGCCCTGAATGATAGTGAGGGAGGAGGTGTAGGGTCAGGTGTAGCACTTGTTCCTCTTGCTAGGATACGAGCTGGGAGGGATGAATAGACAAGGGAGTTGTGTAGGGAGTGATTCCTATGGAAAGCAGAAAGTGGTGGGGGGAAGGAAAAATGTGCTTGGTGGTGGGATCCCGTTGGAGATGGCTGGGAAATTATGTGCTTGACATGGAGGCTGATGGGGTGGTAGGAGAGGACAAGAGGAACCCTATCCCTGGTAGGGTGGTGGGAGGATGGGGTGAGAGCAGACATGCATGAAATGGAAGAGATATGGTTGAAGGCAGCTTTGATGGTGGGGGAAGGGAAATCCCTTTCTCTGAAAAAGGAGGACATCTCTTTCATTCTAGAATGAAATGCCTCATCCTGAGAGCAGATGCGGTGGAGACGGGGAATGAGAGAAGGGTATGGCATTTTTACAAGTAACAGGGTGGGAAGAGGTATAGTCCAGGTAGCTGTGGGAGTCCATGGGTTTGAGGCAAAGTTGATGAAGTCGATGCCCATGGTTACAGCTTTTGTTTGAAGGAAGTGGGAGGAGCTGAAGGAGAAATTATTAAGAGAGAGGACAAGTTCTGCTAGGTGGAGGAGAGTGGCGGTGAAGGGTAACAGGTTGGGTCTGGTGTCCAGAAAGAAACAGAAAGCTGAGGCCTTCCTGGTGGAGGATGGAGGTGTAGAGGGACTAGACATCCATTGTGAAATTAAGATGATGGGCTCCAGGGAACTTGAAATTATTGAAAAGATCCAGAACGTGTGAGGTGTCACGGATATAGGTAGGAAGGGACAGAACTATGAGGGATAAAAAAGAATCGAGGTATGTAGATATGTTCAGTAGGGCAGGAACAAGCTGAAATCTCCTCCTCCCTTGGTTCACTGTCAGACGTTAACTGATAGTGCATCAATACAAGTCCTGTTGTCATTGGATACCTTTGTCAGAGAGAACTATCTGGTTCCACCTATCATCTGACAGCTTCCATCTCACTCCCTCGCTTGCTTCTAAGTACCTGGTAGCTTTCCCCCACGACCTCTTTTCCCCAACTCTTGGTCCTGAAGTGGATCTTAACCCAGAATTTTGACCGGTCCTCTCTCCCAACAGACTCTGCTCGACCCACAGCGTTCCTCTCATAACCTTTGTTTATTTAGAGATACAGCATTGTAACAGGCCCTACCGGCCCAACAAGCCAACTACACCCATGTGATTAGTTGACCTATTCACCCTTGGAATGTGGGAGGAAACCCACATGGTTACCGGGCGAATGTACAAACTCCTTACAGACAGTGGCGGGAATTGAACCAAGATCGCTGGTGCTGTGATCGCGTTGTGCTGACTGCCCAAGTTCCAGCAACTCTTTCTTGTTCCACATTCCAAAAACTGCGGTCTCTTGATGTCTCCACCTTATGTTATTTTGACTGTCCTTTAATCTTGTCAGGAAGCAGATCTTTCTGAGCTGACTTTTCTGGTTTGATGGTGCAGGTTCGGGCTGTTTACAGATAAAACAATGTGTGTGGTTAAATCCAATGAGACAAGAACTTCTCTGGAAATGTGAATATTGCTGGTTCAGCAGCATATTACAGAACAACTGGGGCAGTTCTTACACAGTGAGCGATAGGGCACTGAGGAGTGCGGTAGTACAAAGGGATCTGGGAATCAGATCCTTAATTCCCTCAGAGTGGCATCACAGGTAGATGGGGTCATAAAGGAGTACATTGCCCTTCATAAATCAGAGTACCGAGTAGAGGCATTGGGATCTATATGGAGTACTATGTGCAGTTTTAGTCATCTACCTACAGGAAAGATTCAAAGAATACAGAGAAAATTTACAAGGATGTTGCCAGGACTGGAGGACCTGAGTTATATGGAGATATTGAATAGGTTAGGACTTTATTTAATATGTTGAAGATTGAGAAGAGATTTGATAGAGGTATACAAAATTATGAGGGGTATAGATAGGGTAAATTCAAGCAGGCTTTTTCCACAGAGGTTGGGTGGGACTACAACCAGAGGTCATGGGTTAAAGGTAAAAGGTGAAATGTTTAAGGGAACATGAGGGGGAGTTTCTTCATTCAAAGGGTGGTGAGAGTGTGGAACATTTAAAAGAAATTTGGATAGGTACGGAGTGGTACGGAGGGCTATGGTCCAGGTGCAGGGACTAGGCAGATTAATGGTTCGGCAGCGACTAGATGGACAAAGGCCTGTTTTTTTGCTGTGGTGTTCTATAACTATGGATCTAACAAAGGCCTTCTGAGCAAATTAGGCAAGTACATTCTTTTATTGGTGTGGTTACAAATGAAATATGATGAGCACCATTCATTTGGGATGGCTACAATGGGCAGGATCACGCTGATCTTTAGCTGGGGATTCTACAAGAACTCAATGGAGTTTAGAAGTGGGAGAATCACATTGAAATGTATTGAATATTGAAAGGCACAGACAGAGTGGATATGAAGAGGATGTTGCCTGGAGTGGGGGAGTCTAGGACCAGAGGGCACAGCCTCAGAATAGAGGGACGTCCATTTAGAACAGAGATGAGGAGGAATTTCTTTAGCCAGATGGTGATGAATCTGTGGAATTCATTGCTACAGACGGCTGTGGAGCCCAAGTCATTGGGAATATTGAAAATGGAGGTTGATAGGTTCTTGATTAATCAGGGCATCTAGTTTACGAGGAGAAGGCAGGAGAAAGGGGTTGAGAGGGATAATAAATCAGCCATGGAGCAGACTCAATGGCCTAAAGGCCTAATTCTGTTTCTATGTCAAAAAAAGAAGCAGCTGCTAACTGCTCTGCATATATCAGTACACGTGGATTCACTACAGCCTGCTGGGAGTCAGATGTGGTGCACCTCAACCCGGGACACGGCACTGAATCCTGTAATGGATCCAGAGCCGGACTGTGGGTCAGCCAGTCTCCCCGTGTCCTGTCACGATCCCTAAACGGGCCCTTCACAATGAGATTGCTGGACTTCCAGAACAGAGAACATATGGAAGAACATGAGACAAAGGAGCAGCACCACGACATTCAGCCCAGTCAGTCTGCTCCACCTTTCTATCATGTACACAATGACGTGGCTTCCACAGCCAGCCGTGGCAGTGGATTTACCACCCTCAGGCTAAAGCAAATCTCAAAGTTCAAAGTAAATTTATTATCAGACTACATACCTATCACCACATACCACCCTGAGATTCTTCTCCTGATGTCATACTTAGCAAATCTAAGGAACAGTAACTGTAAACATCAGGAACTGTTAACTGTAAACAAGCTGTGCAAATGCACATAGAAATAAATAGTAGTAAATAACAAGCATGAAGTAGCAATATAACAGAGTTCTTAAATGTCCTTAAATGAGTGTAGTTATCCCCTCTTGTTCAAGAGCCTGAAGGTTGAGGGGTAGTAACTGTTCTTGAGCCTGGTGGTGTGAGTCCTGAGGCTCTTGTACCTTCTACCTGATGGCAGCAGCGAGAAGAGAGCATGGCCTGGGAGGTGAGGATCTTTGATGATGGATGCTGCTTTCCTACAGCAGCATTTCATGTAGATGTGCTCAGTGGTTGTGAGGGTTTGACCCATGATGTACTGGGGCAAATCAACAACCATCAAAGGCATTGGTGAGGCCATACCAGGCTGAAATGCAGCCAGTCAGCACACTTCCCAACACACATCTAGAGAAGTTTACCAAGTGTTTTGATGACATGCCCAATCTCTGCAAGCTCCTGAGGAAGTAAAGGTGCTGTTTGCTTTCTTCACAATTATATTGAGGGGTCCAGGACAGGTCCTCTGAAATAGTGACAGGAATTTAAAGTTACTGACCCTCTCCACCTCTAATCCTCTGATGATTACTGGCTCATGGACCTCTGGTTTCCCTTTCCTGAAGTCTACAATCAGTTCCTTGGTCTTATTGACATTGAGTGAGAGGTAGTTGTCATTACACCACTCAGCCAAGTTTTCAATCTCCCTCCTGTGTGCTGATTCATCACCATCTTTGATGCAGCCCACAACAGGAGTGTCATCAGCAAATTTGTATATGTGATGGAGCTGTACTTAGCCACACAGTCATAAGTATGAAGTGAGTAGAGCAGGTGGGTAAGTACACATCCCTACAGTGCTCCTGTGCTGATAGAGATTGTGGAGGAGATATTTTTGCCAATCTGAACTGAGTGGAGTAGTGTTCATGGGTTCATTGGCCATTCAGAACTCAGATGGCAGAGGGGAAGAAGCTGTTCCTGAATCACTGAGTGTATCTTCAGGCTTCAGGCTCCTTCCTAATGGTAGCAATGAGAAGGGGGCATGTCCTGGGCAGTGGGGGTCCTTAATGATGGATGCCTGCTTTTTGAGGCATCGCCTTTTGCAGGCGTCCTCAGTGCTGGGGAGGCTAGTGCCCATGATGGAGCTGGCTGAGGTGACAACTTCCCGCTGCTTTTCCCAATCCTGTGCAGTGGGACTCCGTACCGGGTGGTGATGCTCTCCACGGTACTCCTGTCAAAAATACTGAAAGTGTGGTAACGTACCAAGTCTCGAGGGTATCATATCATTCCTGAATTAAAGATAGGAGATTGTTCTTTTTAAGAACATAAGAAATAGGAGCAGGAGTAGGCCATCTGGCCCATCGAGCCTGCCCTGCCATTCAATAAGATCATGGCTGATCTGTCCGTAAACTCAGCTCCATCTACCTGCCTTTTCCCCATCACCCTTCATTCCCTTACTGTGTAAAAACCTATCTAACTGTATCTTAAATATATTTAGTAAAGAAGCCTCAACTGCTTCCCTGGGCAGAGAATTCCACAGATTCACCACTCTCTGGGAAAAACAGTTTCCCCTCATCTTCTCCCCTGAATCTTGAGCCAATGTCCCTAGTTCTAGTCTCACCTACCAATGGAAACAACTATTCTACTTCTATCTTGTCTATCCCTTTCAAAATTTTGTATGTTTCTATAAGATCCCCTTTTATTCTTCTGAATTCCAGAGAATATAGTCCCAGGCGACTCAATCTCTCCTCATAGGTTAACCCCTTCATCCCTGGAGACAACCTGGTGAACCTCCTCTGCACGGCCTCCAAAGCCAGTATATCCTTCCTCAGGTATGGAGACCAGAACTGCACACAGTTTGTCACGTGCACAGTGAAACATATAGTGAAATGTGTCATTTACATCAGATCAGATTAGCGAGTGTTGTGCTGGGGGCTGCCTGCAAGTACTGCCGCACATAGCTTGTCCACAACTCACTAACCCTAACCTTTGGAAGGAAAACAGAATTTTTAAAAAATTGTTTTAGAAATGCTGCAGAGAGCAAGGCCTTTGAGTCACACCGCCCAGCAAAGCACCTATTTAACCCTAGCCAAATTACAAGACAATTTACAATGGCCAAGTAATCTACTAACCGGCATGTCTTTGGACTGTGGGAGGAAACTGGAGCACCTGGAGAAAACCTACACAGTCACAGGGAGAACATGAAAATCCTTTACACTTTGAACCCTGAACTCTGTTGCCCAAGCAATAGTGTTGATCTAACTGTTATGCTACTTAGATGCCCTAATGTAACCAGAACTGTCCGCAAGCTCGCATCGCACTCCTGTTGTATACTGTTCTGACACAATATTCCTTCCCTTATTGCCCTATAGCATTGCAGCCTGTCTTTTTGTTGTGAAAAGAGCCCTTTTAGCACAACCCTGGAAGCCTTGTGGAGTTAACCAAGAGTTAATTAAAAATAGACTTACCCAATAGCCACTGAACCTGATTAAAAATCCCCATCTCTTACTGACTGGTGAGATTTCGAGCAAAGTATTGCTGATTCCTTGAAAAAATGTTCAATCCGGTTTCCTGCCATTGGACTGAAACATAAAAGCTTTGGATGTGAAAATCAAACACAGTGGATCAATTGTTCAGCTCACTAGACTGCACAAAGGACTTAAGTGATAGACACATATTCAAGCACCAATGGAGTTTTAAACTACTGAATTATGTTGCCAAGTTATTAATTGAAAAAAGTTACCAGTCCTTGTAGTGAAGGTGTTCCATGGTTTGGCAATCATAAAATTAAGTCTTTATTGACTTATTAATAAGTATTATTGACTTATTCAGAAGAAAGTGCCTGGCACCAAACAGATACCTTCTGTTTTATCTGCTTCTTTTCGTTTTATTAAACTTGTCAGATGAAAATGGTCTGGAGTTTTCAAAATCAAAGTAAAGTTATTATCCAAGAACTGTAGGTATATGTTAACATTTGCTACCTTCAGTGGCAGAGTGGAGATATGCCTCTACCAAAGGAAATGCAGGTTACCCTTGGGCAAGGTGTAGCACCCGCTTTGCTGCTGATCAGGGTCACATGAAGCCATGAGAGCAGGTGGTGAATGGTCATATGAGATGCTAGTGCATATCACAAGTCCTGGTTATGAACCACAGATGCCAGGCAGACGAGAGTATTGAAAATGGGTGGGGCCACCTGTCTTGTAAAGAAACTGCCCAGAAAAAGGCAATGGCAAACCACTTCTGCAGAAATATTTTCCAAGAACAATTATGGTCATGACACCATGGTTGCCCACATCAGATGATACAGCACATAATGATGATGATGATTTTACCTTAAGATTAATTTCCTTGCAGGCATTTACAGGAAAATAAGTTCAAAGTTCAAAGTAATTTATTATCAAAGTATGTTTATGTCACCATATACTACTCTAAGCTTCATCTTCTTGCAAGCATTCCCAGTAGAACAGAGAAATACAATAAAATCAATGAAAATCTACACCAAAACAAAGTTTGACAAGCAACCAATGTGCAAAAGAGGACAAATTGTGCGAATAAATAAATATAGATAATACTGAGAACATGAGTTGTGTAGTCCTTGAGTCTGTAGGTTGTGGAATCAGTTCATTGTTGAGGTGGGTGAAGTAGTCTACACCGGTTCAGGAGCCTAGGAATTGTAGGCTAATAACTGTCCCTGAACCTGGTGGTGTGGGACCTGAGGCTTCTGTACCTCCTGTCTGATGGTGGCAGTGAGAAGAAGGCTTGGACTGGATGGTGGATTCTGCTTTCTTGTGGCAGTGCTCCATGTAAGTGTGCTCAGTGGTGGAGAGGGCTTTGCCTGCCTGTGATGTACTTGGCTGAATCCACCATTCTCTGTAGCCTTTTCCATTCGTGGGCATTGGTGTTTCCGTACCAGACTGTGATGTAATCAGTCAATCTACTCTCCAATGTGCCTCTAGAGAAGTTTAGCAAAGTTTTAAGTGTCAAGTCAAATCTACACAAACTTCTAAGTAGAGGTGCTGTCAAGCCTTCTTTGTGGTGGCACTTGCGTTTTGGGATTTATTTGGATTAATTAATTTTTGACAGCAATATACACCTCCTGTATCTAATAAAGTGGCCACTGAGTGTATGGTCTTGGTTTTCTATTGCTGTACCCCATGCACTTCAAGGTTTGATGTGTTGTGCATTCAAAGATGCTCTTCTGCACACCACTGTTGTAACGTGTGGTTATTTGTGTTACTGTCACCTTCCTGTCAGCTTGAACCAGTCTAGCCATTCTCCTCTGACCTCTGTCATTAACAAGGCATTTTCACCCACAGAACTGCTGCTCACGGGATTTTTTTTGTTTTTCCGCATCATTTTCCGTAAACTCTGGACGATTGTGTGTGAAAATCCAAGGAGATCAGCAGTTAGTTAGTTACTGCCTGTTTACTCCTGGTGTTTAGGGAAGCAATGAAGATTAGCAGAGTCAGAGATATTCAGATCATCCTGTTGAACATCACCAGTCATTCCATGGTCAAAGTCACTTCGATCACGTTTCCTCCTCATTCTGATGTTTGATGTAAACAAACGCTGAATCTCTCGAGCATGTCTGAATGCTCTTTTGCATTGAGTTGCTGCCACATGATTGGCTGATTAGATATTTGCATGAACAAGCAGGTGTACAAGTGTACCTAATAAAATGGTCGCTGAGTGTACATTTCTGGTTCAGGCAGAGTGTGTGTTTAAGCATTCCAACTCTATCAACTTATAGATCATTACAGCACAGAAACAGGCCCTTCAGCCCATCTAATACATGTTGAAAACTATTTCTGCCTGCTCCATTGACCACACCTGGACCATAACCCTCCACTATTTTCACATCCGTGTACTTAGCTAAACTTCTCTTAAATGTTGAAATCCAACACATATCCTAACAATGTTCCTGAATGTTGATTCCCCTAATATGACCCCTTTATCAGATCATAATGCTTGAAATTAGACAGTCCTTGCCCCTGGATCGATGATCTCACCGGCTCTAATGAACAAACCCAGAGGTAGGGGCTAAATAAGGTTTGAAAGGAGGGGGAAGTGTGAGCACACACCCAAACTGCTGAAGAACTCAGCAGGTCAGGCATCATCTATGGAGGGAAACAAACAGTCGATGATTCAGGCTGAGACCCTTCATCAGGGCTGGAATGGAAGGGGGAAGATGCCAGAATCAGAAGATGGGTGGAGGGGAAGAGGGATGTAGTAAGAAGCTGAGAGGTGAGAGGTGGAAAAGGTTAAAGAAGAAGGAAGCTGATGGGAAAGGAGAAAGGACCATGGGAGAAAGAGAAGGAGGAGGGCCACCAGAGGGAAGTGATGGGCAAGTGAGGAAAACAGAGGTAAGAGAGGGGAATGGAGAAAGGGAGATGGTGTATCTCTTTTTCCAGTAAGACTGGCAGGGAGATGTAGGCAGGGGATTGCATGCTTGAGTTCGAGGGGACTGAAGGCACAGTTGCCAACATGGAGTGAGTATTTCTGCAGTGGTGAAGAGTGTAGGGTTGAAGGAGCATGAGATCACGGAGTCAGAGAATGCACAGGCTCTCTTCAACCCGTCGATTCCAGGCTGACTATCATCAACCTAATAACATTAAATCCTACCCAACCTATTTATTTGAGTCATTGAGTCATATAGTAGGGAAACAGGCCCTTTGGCCCATCTGGCCCATGCCAACCAAGATGCCCATTCATGCTCGTTCCCTTTGCCTATGTTCAGCTGGCCTTTAGAATCATAGAGCACTACAGCACAGACACAGGCCTTTTGGTCCATCTAGTCCCTGCTGACCTGTTTTTCTGCCAGTCCCATCTCCCCACACCTGCACCATTACCCTTCATACCCCTTCCATCCATGAACTTATCCAAATTTCCCTTAAATGTTGAAATGGAATCCACATCTATCACATCCGCCGGCATCTCGTTCCACACTTGTACCACCCTCTGAGTGAAGAAGTTTCCCCTCAGATTCCGCTTAAAACATTTCACCTTTCACCCTTAACCCATCATCTCTACTTCTAGTCACAACCAACCTGAGGGAGAAAAGCAAGCTTGTCTTTGACAATTGTATCTGCACGCACCCCTTATACTTGAACTTGGAGTGACTTCCTGGAGGTCTTGCTGACTTCAAAGCAAAAAAAACAAGTTCAGAAATAAAATAGATTGAAAATCCATGAAAACTTCCGGTGCGGAGTCCAGGAAGTGGACCCCCCTGAGGAAGCCGAATCTCCATCACTGGACTTGACGTCAGGGCCTCCACTGATGGAATGACCTACCAGATGGAGCCAAACCCTTCTGACAACAAACCCTAATCTTCCTTGTTTCCATCTAAGGGTCTGACAAGCAGCAGCTTAAAGCAGCTCCAACTTGTATTCAGCTGAGAGGAGGGAGTACAGCGTACACTAATGCCGTCTGTGTGCTATCTGCAGCTTTGAACAGACACAGTCCATTGTTATCACTACAGTCAGATAGAAACTCTACTCTGACAAATAACACTCGCCCCTGCTTCTTTCCAACATAACAGTGTACAAAACAGTACTTTGCGCAGATAGTAGAGATCGAGTGACCATGTTCGATCCTGACATCCAGCGATGTCTTTGTGTTTGCATGCTCTCTCTCTGACTGCGTGGGTTCCCCTGCCTAACTCAACAACCCAAAGACATGTTGGGGGTGGACCCATTTGGGGGGGGGGGGTTGGGGAGGAGGGGGAGAGAGAGAGAGAGAGGGAATGAATTTACATGTGTGTATGTGTAAGTTGGTGATTGTGTGTGTCTGTGTGTGTATCCATGGATATGTGTGTTCGTCTGTGTATGTGTGTGCTCCTTTGTTGGGTGTGTGTGAGATTGGAGTGTAATAGTGTAAGTCTTGGGGAAATGGATGGGAATGTGGGGAAAGATTTAACAGGAACTGAAGTCAAAATGTTTACATATAGGGTGGGTACCCATGTGGAATGAGCTGTCAGAGGAAGTGGCTGAGGCAGGTGCCATTACAACATTTAAAAGCTACTTCGACAAGTATTGATATTGGAACTGGTTTATTATTGTCAAATGGGCCAAGATACAGTGAAAAGATTGTCTTGCATTGTGTTCGTACAGATCAGATCTTTCCTACCAAATGCAATAAGCATGTACAACAATTCATCTCTGTGCGACAGGAGAACACACATCATGGTACAATAAACTCTGTTTTATTATTCTGTACATTATTATTGCACTTTGGTACATTATTATTGGGTATATTATTATTCTGTACTTTATCATTAGCTAAGTCTGCACGGTGCTAAGTGTGTTTTTAAATTTTGTTGCTGTAATGAAAGAATTTCCCACTCAGGATCAATAAAGTATTTATTATTATTATTATTATTTTTATTATCATTATCATGACACCGTACATTGAGGTAGAACAAGGTAAAACAATAACAATGCAAAATAAGTGTAACAGCTACAGAGAAAGTGCAGTGCAGGTAAACAATAAATTGCAAGGTCCGCGAGATAGATTGTGAAGTCAAGAGTCTGACGATAGCGGGGTAGAAGCTGTCCTTGAGCCTGGTGGTGCTTTCGGTCTTTTGTGTTTTCTGACTGATAGGAGTGTAGAAGAGAAGGATTGTCTGCGGTGGGTGGATGCCATAGATGGGAAGCTGCTTTCCATTGATGTGCTGAGCTGTGTCCACAACTCTGCGCTTTCTTACGGTCAAGAGCAAAACAGTTGCTGTACCTTGCCATGATGCACCCAGATACGAGGATACTTTCCATGGTACAGCAGTAAAAATTTGTGAGGATTGATGGGAACATGCCAAAGAAGTAGAGACGATGGTGAGCTCTCTTGGCTGAGACAGCAACGGTACATGGATGTGCTCCCTGTACAGTCACAGTGAGGCCTAAAGCGAGATTGAGATACACCTCCTTGTCTTCTGCCTCAGCCTTCCGAACCCAATATTAAAGTTTACAACTTCAGGTAATTTGATTTCTGTCTATATCAGTTATCGTTCTGTAATATTGGCTCAGTCTCATTTTGTTTTTTCCTTTCTTCTCTCTGGGAGTGAAGGACGTGCCCAGTCTGATCTGGAAAGGCACGACTTCCTGCCCTGATTTCAAAACCACAAGAGATTCTGCAGATGCTCTAAACGTTGAGCAACACTGACAAAATGCTGGAGAAACTCAACAAGTCAGGCAGCGTTTACAAAGTCAATGTTTTGGGCTGAAACTGTTCTTCAGGTCCCGACTTGTTGCATTCTTCCAGCATTTTGTGTGTGTTGCTTTGCATTCTACAACTCCTGCGTTCAACAACTCTGCCAACTGCACACACTGATATGATAACTGTTTATAACTTATCTCCACAGTCACCTAGTTATTCCCCAACAGAGACATCCTCGCTCGACTCTATCTGCACCTTAACCAGTTTCTTTTGTCTCCTTCCCAGTTTGGTCAAAGGATCTTCGATCTGAAGCCAGGATGTTGCTGGGACTTCAGCACCTGAGTTATCAGGAAAGGTTGGATAGGCTAGGATTTTATTCCCTAGAGTGTGAGAGAATGGGGAAAGATTTGATAGAAGTAAACAAAATTATGAGCGGCATAGACAGGGTGAATGCAAGCAGGCTTTTTCCAAAGAGATTGGGTGGGACTACAAGGGTTAAGGGTGAAAGGTGAAATGTTTAAGGGGGAGCTTCTTCACTCAGAGGGTGGTGAGAGTGTGAAATGAGCTTTCAGCGAAAGTGGTGGATGTGAGATCAATTTCACATTTAAGAGAAATTTGGATAGATGCATGGATGGGAGGGGAAGGAGGTGCAGGTCACTGGGACCTGGCAGATTAATAATTTGGCATGGACTAGATGGGCCAAAGGGCATGTTTCTCTGTTGTAGTGCACCATGCCTGGTGACCGGAGTATTAACATAACATGCGACGGTAATGTGATCATATGGCCAACATCATAGAGTCACACAGTATGGGAAGAAGCCCATTCCATGCCATCAGTTCTGGGTGTAGGTAGATGGGACACGGCAGAGAAACAGTCCTGCACACACTATATAGACTGAAGGGTCTGTTTCTGTGGTATACTGCTCTACGACTGTAGGCAAAGTTAGATCTGCTTCTCTTCCCACAGATGCTGCCTGACCTTCTGAGTGTTTCCAGAGACCTACACTTGTTTTACCTTAGTGACACTGGAAAACCAGTGGGCCATTTTGACCCTAGTTTATAAACCAAACTTCCAAGTTTCGCACAAAAATCTTTTAACAGATGTTAGTCCAGATCCCACTGACACCTCTCAGCCTGCACATAAAGGCACCTCCAGTCCCTACCCACCTA
This sequence comes from Hemitrygon akajei, assembly GCF_048418815.1. Classification (NCBI taxonomy): domain Eukaryota; kingdom Metazoa; phylum Chordata; class Chondrichthyes; order Myliobatiformes; family Dasyatidae; genus Hemitrygon; species Hemitrygon akajei. The sequence continues at coordinate 47,836,416 of NC_133152.1, forward strand.
ATAGGAATCACCTGCCGCTCATTCCAGACTCACTACCTGCAGCCAATGTAACCCAGTTCTCATCCACAGTCCTCGTTCATTCATCGAACCAGCCGGCCTCATCCAGTTTTCAGTCTTCTCCCTGCCCTAAAGTTGTCTGTTGTGTTTACTTTCTATTCTCATTTGTTTTGTGGCCCATCATGACATGTTATTTTATGGTTTATTATTCAAGTTATCATTCATAGCTAATTCATTTCTGCAGTTCTACTTTTGGGTCAAGCCCCCTTTATATTTCCTGACAACTAAAATATGGGATTGTTTATTCATTTCTCAGCTTGGATGAAGTGACATCTCCAGGAGAGTGGCCAGATGGCAGAGATCTCCCACTGTAAATGGGATTTTTGGAAAGGGATGTGAACATAACTACAGATACTCAAATCTTTTTTTCTGTGGAAACAATTATTGGCTACAGATGAGGGAGTGGCTACACTTCTAGTCATCTTATCACTTTTTAACTTTTCAAACATAAGATATAGGAGCAGAAGGAGGCCATTCAGCCCATTCAGTTTGTTCTACTAATAGATATAGACAAAGGCAGAAACAGTAAAAGAATTTTTTACATTCATGGTTGTTACATTCAAATTCAAGTTCAAGTTTCATTGTCTTTCAACCATACTCCTGTATATAGTCAAATACAACAGCATTCCTCTGCGGCCAAGGTGACATAGGAAGGAAAAGGAAAGATCCTGAAAATAGAATTTAGAGAGCTCGGTAGAAAGCTGCGAAGCAGGACCTCCTGGGTAGGGATTTCTGGATTACTGCCTGTTGCCACGCGCCAGTAAGGGTAGAAACAGGATGATTTGGCAGATTAATGTGTGGCTGAGAAGCTGGTAGGCAGGGCTTCAGATTCTTGGATCATTGAGATCTCTTCTGGGAGAGGTATGACCTGTTCAAAAGGGACGGGTTACCACTGAACCCAAGGGGAACCAATATTTTCACGGGCAGTTTTGTTAGAGCTGTTGGGGAGGGTTTAAACTAATTTGGCAGGAGGGTGGGAACCAGAGTGAAGGGACTCAGGATAGAATAGATGTTAAAAAAGTAAAGATAGCGTGCAGTCAGAGTGTCAGGAAGGGCAGATGGATGATAGGACAACATTGCAACCAGTAGGGTGAGTACCTGTGTATGAGGGATGCAGAATCAAAAAGGGTAGCAAATACAGCACTCAAAGTGTTATATCTCAATGCACAGAGTATAAGAAATAAGGTGGATGATCTTGTTGCACTATTACAGATTGTCAGGTGTGATGTTGTGGCCATCACTGAATCGTGGCTGAAGGGTGGTTGTAGTTGGGAGCTAAATGTCCTTGGTTACACATTGTATTGTAGGGATAAGAAGATAGGCAGAGAAAGTGGCATAGCTCTGCTGGTAAAGAATGGCATCAAATCAGTAGAAAGATGTGACATAGAATTGGAAGATATTGAAATCTTGTAGATTGAGTTCAGAAACTGCAAGGGTAAAAGGACCCTGGTGGAGGTTATATACAGGCCTCCCAACAGTAGCTGGGATGCAGACCACAGATTACAACAGGAAATAGAAAAGGTGTGTCAAAAGGGCAATGTTATGATAGTTATGGGAGATTTTAACATGCGGGTCAATTGGGTTGGAAATAGATCTCAAGAGAGTTAGTTTGTTTAATGCAAATGAGATGGCTTTTTAGAGTAGTTTGTCATTGAGCCTACTAGGGGATCAGCTATACTGGATTGAGTGTTGTGTAATGAACCGGAGGTGATTAGGGAGCTTAAGGTAAAAGAACCCTTAGGAGACAGTGATCGCAATATGATTGAATTCAACTTGAAATTTGATAGCGAAAAAGTAAAGTCTGAAGTAGCAGTATTTCAGTGGAGTAAGGGAAATTACAGTGGTATGAGAGAGGAGTTGGCCAAAGTAAATTGGAAGGAAATGCAATTTACTCCAATTGGCAGGGATGACAACAGAGCATCAATGGTTTGAGTTTCTGGGAAAAACGAGGAAGGTGCAGGATAGATGTATTCCAAAAATGAAAAATACTCGAATGGCAAAATAGTACAATCATGGGCGACAAGGAAAGTCAAAGCTAATGTAAAAGCAAAAGAGAGGACATACAACAAAGCAAAAATTAGTGTGAAGACAGAGGATTGGGAAGCTTTTAAAAACCTACAGAGAGCAACTAAAAGAATCATTAGGAGGGAAAACATGAAATATGAAAGGAAGCTAGCAAACAATATCAAAGTGGATAGTAAAAGCTTTTTCAAGTACATAAGAAATCAAAGAGAGATGAGAGTGGATATAGGACCACTAGAAAATGAGGCCAGAGAAATAATAACAGGGGACAAGGAGATGGCTGATGAACTAAGTGAGTGTTTTGCATCAATCTTCACTGTGGAAAAAACCAGCAGTGTGCCAGGTGTTGAAGGGTGCGAGGGAAGAGAAGTGAGTGCAATTACTATTAGAAGGGAGAAGGTGCTCACAAAGCTGAAAGACCTGAGGGTACATAAATCACTCCATTGAGGGCATTTACAGCAGCAGGTGTGTAAAGAAGGCCTGGAAGATCATCAGGGACACCAGTCACCCCAACCATAAACTGTTTCAGCTGCTTCCGTCTGGCAAACGGTACCGCAGCATTAAAACCAGGACCAACAGGATTTGGGACAGCTTCTTTCTACAAGCCATTAGACTTTTACATTCACATGTCTGTACATTGCAACAGAGTCATTGCGCAAAGATTTTTCTCCCTCACTTTGTGGGATGGATGAAGGATTTAAATAAATTCAAATTCAAATAAGTCACCCAGCTCAAATGAACTGCACCCTAGCGTTCTGAGAGTGGCAATGGTAGATATAGTGGAGGCATTAGTAATGAACTTTCAAAAATGGTGCCAGAGGACTGGAAAATTGCAGATGTCACCCCTCTCTTTAAGAAAGGCAGGAGACAGCTTAAAAGCAATCATAGACCAGTTAATCTGACCTCACTGGGTGGGAAGCTGTTGAATTCAGTTGTTATAGATGAGGTGATGGAATACTTGGTGACGCAGGGCAAGATAGGACAAGATCAGCATAGTTTCCTTAAAGAAAATCTTGCCTAACAAACCTGTTAGAATTATTTGATAAGATTACAAGTAGAATAGATAAAGGGAATGCAGTGGATGTTGTATATTTGGACTTTCAGAGGCCTTTGACAAGGTGCCACGCATGAGGCTGCTTACCAAGACCCATGGTATTACAGGAAAGTAAGTGGAATGGTTAGAACATTGGTTGATTGGTAGGAGGCAGCAAGTGGGAATAACAAGATCCATTTCTGGTTGGCGGCCAGAGACTAGTTGTGTTCCGCAGGGGTTAGTTTTGGGACTGCTTCGTTTTATGCTGTATATCAATGATTTAGATGATGGAATAGATGGGTTTGTTACCAAGTTTGCGAATGATATGAAGATTAGTGGAAAAAAGGTAGCAAACCGAAGGACTTAGAATAGGAGAATGTGCAAGAAAATAGGTAATGAAATACAATGGTGGAAAATGCACTTTGGTAGTAGAAATAAATGTGCAGACTATTTTCTAAAAGGGGAGAAAATCCAAAAAATCGGAGTCCTTGTGTAGAACACACTAAAGGTTAACTTGCAGGTTGAGTCGGTGGTAAGGAAGGCAAATGCAATGTTAGCATCATTTCGAGAGGTCTAGAATACAAGAGCAGTGATATGATGCTGAGGCTTTATAAGGTACTGGTGAGACCTCACCTTCAGTATTGTGAAGAGTTTTGGGCTCCTCATCTTAGAAAAGATGTGCTGAGATTGGAGAGGGTTCAGAGGAGGTTCACAACGATGATTACAGGAATGAAAGGGTTATCATATGAGGAATGTTTGTCTCTGGGTCTGTACTCACTGGATTTTAGTAGGATGATTGGGGATCTCATTGAAACCTTTTGCATATCGAAAGGCCTGGACAGGGTGGATGTGGAAAGGATGTTTCCCATGATGGGGGAGTCAAGGACAAGTGGGAACAGCCTCAGGATAGAAGGGTGTCCATTTAAAAGAGAGATGCGGAGAAATTTCTTCAGCCAGAGGGTGCTAAGTTTGTGAAAATTATTACCACAGGTAGTTGTGGAGGCCAGCTCATTGGGTGTATTTAAGGCGGAGCTTGATAGGTTCTTGATTGGACATGGCATCAAAGGTTATGGGGAGAAGGCCGGGGTGTGGGGCTCAGTAGGGAAAAAAAGGATCAACCATGATTGAATGGTGGAGCAGACTTGATGGGCCAAGTAGTCTAATTCTGCTCCTATGTCTTATGGTCTAAAGCTCAGGACTAACAGTAACACACAGCGCACACACACTATAGCATCTATAACTATGATAGCAGAAGAACATAGGTACAAAAACTATTATTGAATAAGTAATATTAGAACCCAAGTCCCTGAGTGTCATGGTCTGTAGACTGATGATGCATGGGATGTCGTCCTGGTAACACATTTAGACAATAGACCATAAGACATAGGAGCAGAATTAGGCCATACAGCCCATCGAGTCTGCTCTGCCATTCCATCATGTCTGATCCTAGATCCCACTCAACCTTATACTCCTCCCTTATCACCACATCCTTTGATACCCTGACCGATCAAGAAACAATCAACTTCCACCTTAAACATACGCATGAACTTGGCCTCTACTGCAGCCTGTGGCAGAGGATTCCACAGATTCACTACTCTCTGGCTAAAAATATTCCTCCTTACCTCTGTTCTAAAAGGTCTCCCCTCAATTTTGAGGCAGTGCCGTCTAGTTCTGAATGCCCCACCATAGGACACATCCTCTCCACATCCACCCTATTTAGTCCTTTCAACATTCTGCAGGTTTCAATGAGATCACCCCATATTCTTCCAAATTCTAGTGAGTACAGGCCCAAAGCTACCAAGCGTTCCTCATATGTTAACCCCTTCATTCCTGAAATCAGCCTCGTGAACCTCCTCTGGATCCTCTGCAATGATAACACATCCTTTCTGAGATATGGGGCCCAAAACAGTCGACAGTACTCCAAGAGTGGCCTGACTAGTGTTTTATAAAGGCTCAGCATTATCTCCTTGCTTTTATATTCTATTCCCCTTGAAATGGTCACCGAATTATAGGAAAGATATCAATAAATTAGATGGTCACCGAATTATAGGAAATATATCAATAAATTAGAGAGAGTGCAGAGACGATTTACTAGGATGTTACCTGGGTTTCAGCACTTAAGTTACAGAGAAAGGTTGAACAAGTTAGGTCTCTATTCATTGGAGTGTAGAAGGTTGAGGGGGGATTTGATCGAGGTATTTAAAATGTTGAGAGGGATAGATAGAGTTGACGTGAATAGGCTGTTTCCATTGAGAGTAGGGGAGATTCAAACGAGAGGACATGATTTGAGAGTTAGGGGGCAAAAGTTTAAGGGAAACACGAGGGGGTATTTCTTTACTCAGAGAGTGATAGCTGTGTGGAATGAGCTTCCTGTAGAAGTAGTAGAGGCCAGTTCAGTTGTGTCATTTAAGGCAAAATTGGATAGGTATATGGACAGGAAAGGAGTGGAGGGTTATGGGCTGAGTGCGGGTAGGTGGGACAAGGTGAGATTAAGAGTTCGGCACGGACTAGGAGGGCCGGAATGGCCTGTTTCCGTGCTGTGATTGTTATATGGTTATATGGTTATAAATGCCAACATTGCATTTGCCTTCTTTACCACAGACTCAACCTGTAAAAAAAATGTCTGGGAGTTTTGCATGAGGACTCCTAAATCCTGAGGCACCTCTGATGTTTGAACCTTCTCCCTGTTTAGATAATAGTCTGTACTATTGTTCCTTTAACCAAAATGTATTATCATACATTTCCCAACACTGTATTCCATCCGCCGCTTTTTTGCCCATTCTTCCAATTTGTCTAAGTCCTGCTGCAATTGTATTGCTTCCTTGGCACAACCTACCCCTCCACCTATCTTCGTATCATCCGCAAACTTTATCACAAAGCTATCAGTTCCATTATCCAAATCACTGACAAACAATGTGAAAAGTAGTGGTCCCAACACTGACCCCTGAGAAACACCACTAGTCTCTGGCAGCCGACCAATAAAGACCTCCTTTTATTCCCACTCAATGATTCCTGCCTCACAGCCATTCCTCTACCATGCCAGTATCTTTCCTGTAACTCCATAGGATTTTACCTTGTTAAGCAGCCTCATATGTGGCACTTATCAAATGCCTTCTGAAAATCCAAGTAAACCCTCTACCACCACTCTTCTCTGCCTGGCGGAATTAGTCCTCACCCTTAACAATTTCTCCTTTGGCTCCTGCCACTTCCTCCAAACTAAAGGTGTAGCCATGGGCACCCGCATGGGTCCTAGCTATGCCTGCCTTTTTGTCGGCCATGCGGAGCAATCTATGTTCCAAGCCTACACCAGTATCTGTCCTCCTCTTTTCTTGTGTTATATCCAAGCCTACACCGGTATCTGTCCTCCTCTTTTCTTGTGTTATATCCAAGCCTACACCAGTATCTGTCCTCCTCTTTTCTTGTGTTATATCCAAGCCTACACCGATATCTGTCCTCCTCTTTTCTTGTGTTATATCCAAGCCTACACCGGTATCTGTCCTCCTCTTTTCTTACGTTATATCGACGACTGCATCGGCGCTGCTTCCTGCACACATGCTGAGCTCGTCGACTTCATTAACTTCGCCTCCAACTTTCACCCCGCCCTCAAATTCACCTGGTTTATTTCCGACACCTCCCTCCCCTTTCTAGATCTTTCTGTTTCTATCTCTGGAGACAGCCTATCCACCAATGTCTACTACAAACCTACAGACTCTCACAGCTACCTAGACTATTCCTCCTCCCACCCTGTCTGCTGCAAAAATGCTATCCCTTTCTCTCAATTCCTCCGCCTCCGCCGCATCTGCTCTCAGGATGAGGCCTTTCATTCTAGGACAAAGGAGATGTCTTCCTTTTTTAAAGAAAGGGGCTTCCCTTCATCCACTATCAACTCTGCCCTCCATCGCATCTCCTGTATTTCATGCACCTCTGCCCTCACCCCATCCCCCCGTCAGCCCACCAGGGATAGAGTCACCCTGGTCCTCACCTATCACCCTACCAGCCTACAGATCCAACGTATAATCCTTCGTAACTTCCGCCACCTCCTACGGGATCCCACCACCAGACACATCTTCCCCTCCCCCCCACTCTCGGCTTTCCGCAGGGATCGCTCCCTACGCGACTCCCTTGTCCATTCATCCCCCCCATCCCTCCCCACCGACCTCCCTTCAGGCACTTATCCCTGCAAACGGAAGAAGTGCTACACCTGCCTCCACACTTCTTCCCTCACCACCATCCTAGGCCCCAGACAGTCCTTTCAGGTGAGGCACCACTTCACCTGCGAGTCAACTGGGTGATATACTGTATCCGGTGCTCCCGATGTGGCCATTTATACATTGGGGAGACCCGCCGCAGACTGGGAGACCGTTTCGCCGAACACCGGCGCTCAGTCCTCCAGCAGTGGTGGGATCTCCCTGTGGCCACACACTTCAATTCCACAGACCACTCCCACTCTGATATGTCTGTCCATGGTCTCCTCTACTGTTAAGATGAGGCCACACGCAGATCGATGGAGCAATACCTTATCTCCCGCCTAGGTAGCCTCCTTCCTGCCAGCATGAACATCCAACTCACTGACCTCCGTTGATACCCCTGCCCCCCCTTACCCCATCCCTATCTATAATTTTAGTCTGGTTCTCTTTCTCTCTCTTTTTCCCCCCTCACTATAATCTCCCCCCAGCCCTACCTTTCTTTCTCTTTTATTTCCCATAATTCTCCACCTTCCTCCTAGCCCATTTCCCTCCAGCCTATCACTTCCCAGCTCTCTATTTCATCCCTCCCCCCACTTCTTATCCCCCCTCGACCATCCCATGTTACTTCACTCCTGATGAAGGGTTTTGGCCTGAAACATCATTATTACCTCCTCCCATAGATGCTGTCTGGCCTGCTGAGTTCTGCCAGCATTTTGTGTTTTTATTTATTTCCAGCAACTGTAGATTCACTCGTGTTGTGTAAATCTCTCCTTTACTTCCTCAAAGAACTCTTAACAAATTTGTCAAGCAAAAGTTGCCCTCACAGAAACCATGCTGACTTCAACTTATTTTATAAGTAATCTCCAAGTACCCTGAATCGTTATCCTTAATAATAGACTCCAACACATTTCCAAACACTTTTTCCTGTCCTCCGGGACCAAAGCCAGAATCAAGTGATTCTTGAAAAATCATGACCAAGGCATTTGTTACCTCTTCAGCAACCTCTCTCAGGACTCTGGGATGTCGTCCATCTGGTCCAGGTGACTTATCCACCTTAAGACCTTAGGGTTTGCCCTGCACTTTTTCCCTTTGTGATAGCAATGGCACTCACTCCTGCTCCCTGACACTCACAAACTTCTGGCACACAGCTAGCGTCTTCTACAGTGAAGACAAATACAAAATACTCATTAAGTTCATCTGCCATTTTTTTGTACCCCATTACTATCTCACCAGCATCATTTTCCAGTGGTCCAATATCAACTCTCACCTCCCTTTTACTCTTCATATAACTGAAAAAACCTTCAGTATCCTGCTTTATATTATTGGCTAGTCTGCCCTCATACAGTATTTAATCTTTTCCCTTCTTATAGCTTTTTTTAGTTGCCTTTTGGTGGATTTTAAAAGCTTCTCAATCATCCTAACTTCCTACTCACTTTTGTTATCTTATATGCCCTTTCCTTGGCTTTCATGTAGTCCTTAACTTCCCTTGTCAGCCACAGTTGCCTACCCCTGCCATTTGACAACTTCTTCCTCCTTGGGACATATCTGTCCTGCGCCTTGTGAACTATTCCCAGAAACTTCAGCCATCTCTGCTCTGCCAATACCCTGCCAGTATCCTCCTCCACTCCACCTAGGTAAGCTCCTCTCTCATGCCTCTGTAATTCCATTTATTCCATTATGATACCGATACATGTGACTTACGCTTCTCCCTTTTAAATTGTAGAATGAATTCAATCATATTACGATCACTGCCTCCTAAGGATTCCTTTACACTAAGCTCCATAATAAGATCTGGGTTATTAGACAACACCCAGTCTCAGATAGCCTTTCCCTGAGTAGGCTCAAGCACAAGCTGCTCTAAAAAGCCATCTCATAGGCATTCAACAAATTCCCTCTCTTGCTATTTGACATCAACCTGCTTTTCCCAATCCCTTTGCATATTGAAGTTCCCCATTACAATTGTGTCATTACCCTTATTACCTGCCCTTTTCCAGCTCCCTTTGCAATCTTAGCCCCACATCTTGGATACTATTTCGAGGCCTATATATGATTCCCATTTTTTTTTTACCCTTCCAGTTTCTTAATTCCACCCACAAAGATTCAACATTCTCTGACCGTATGTCAGCTCTTTCTAAAGATGTAATTCCATCTCTTACCGACAGAGCCACAACACTGCCTGTACCTTCCTGCCTGTCCGCTTGATACAAAGTACATGCTTTGATGTTGAGCTCCCAACTATGGCCTTCTTTCAGCCAAGATGTAGTGATGTCCACACCATCATAACAACCAATCTCTAATTGCGCCTTGAGTTCATCTACCCTATTCCAAATGCTACACTCATTTAAATTCAGCTCCTTCAGTTCTGTTTTCTTTGCCCTTTTGAATTTTGCTTCTGTGGTACAATTTAACTCTTTGCTCTGTCTGTATTTACACCCAATAATTGGCTTGTCTGTCTTTACATTCATTTTACACCCATCATCTACTTGTACAACTGTTTGCTCATCCTCAGTTCTATCATACTGGTTCCCATCACACTGCCATATTATAGATATTATGTTTCTGTCAGGACAGCCCACAGCAACTGTGGCTGTGTCCTCTGGTCCTAGACTCCCCTGCTATAGGAAACATCCTCTCCCCATCCACTCTATCTGTGTCCTCTGGTCGTAGACTCCTCCACTGTAGGAAACATCCTCTCCACATCCACTCTATCTGTGTCCTCTGGTCCTAGACTCCTCCACTGTAGGAAACATCCTCTCCACATTCACTCTCTCTAGGCTTTTCAATATTCAATTGGTTTCAATGAGATTCCACTGCTCACTCCCATTCTTCGAAACTCCAGTGAGTACAGGCCCAGAACTATCAAATGCTCCTCATACGTTAACCCTTTCATTACTAATCTATCCTCCTTAGTGACCCTGGTCTCACTGATCAGAGATAATTCCATTGTCCTATCCATCCTGCACCCACCACCAGCCTGAAGCTAAATCATTTTCTTTTTGTCTCAGTTCTATTTCATGTTCTTTGACTTTGTTAACTGTTTCTCCTTTCTCAGATGCTGCCCGACCTGTTGAGTGCTTCCTCTGTAATTATTTCAGAATTCCAGCATCTGCAGTTTTACAACCTCTGTCCCTATGTTATATCTCTCTGTCCAGAAATGAGGCCATTTGTTGATTTAGCCTAACTAGCCTGCATTGCTATCTTATGGATTTATATTTATTGTGTTTTTATCGTTGTGATTTATTTATCTTATTGTGTCTTGTTGTGCTGCATCGGATCTGGAGTAACAATTATTTCCTTCTCCTTTATGTTTGTGTACTGGGAATAACATTGAACAATCTTGAATCGTGAATGTAAAACATAGAACAGTACAGCACAGGTTCAGGCCCTTCAACCCACAATGTCATGACAAACTGATTAAACTACAGTAGTTATTAGAAGTTCAACTATAAAAGTACAATGTCCAACTCCCTCCATTCCCTCGACATCCAAATGTCTGGCTGAGAGCCTCTTAAACACCTCTATAATATCCTCCTCCACCATTACCCCAGCGAGCACATTCCAGGCACTCACCATCCTTTGGGTTTAAAAAACTGTACCCCACACATCCCCTCTCAGTAATGCATACCCACTGGTATTAGATACTTCAACCCTTGGAAAAAGCTGACTGTCTACTATAACTATGCCTCTCATAAATTTATAAATGTCTCCCCTCAGCCTCCACTGCTCCAGAGAAAACAACCCAAGTTTGTCCAACCTCTCGTTACAGCACATGCCCTCTAATCCAGGCAACATCCTGGTAAACCTTGGCTGTACCCTCTCCAAATCCTCGACATTCTTCCTATAACGGGGTGACCAGAACTGTACGGACTATGGGAGGAAACCAGAGCACCCAGAGGAAACCCATGCAGTCATGGGGAGAACGTGCAGACTCCTTACAGACAGCAGCAGGAATTGAACCCTAATTAATCACTGACACTGTAACAGCGTTATGTTTACCACTATGCTACTGTGTTGCCCAAACTTGTACGGCCACTTTTGTGGAGCTGTAAGTTGGGTCCCCAAGGTCCCTCTGCACATCAGTGCTGTTAAAGGTCTTGCTGTTAACAGTCTCTTCACATTTGAGTTAAGTTACTAACTCTTTGCATAATGTTAAACAGTAAGTTCTGTGTCCGATAATAAAAGCAGGAAGTATTGGGCACCTTGAATATTTTCCGTTGTCTCAGTGCTGAAACACTTCCACACCCGGTGAAGGCAAACCTGGCCCAAAGCTTTCCACATTAAAGGTTAAAGGTGGATTAAGTGTCTCGAGGTTAGCCGGAGCAAGACTAATTCACTGATGTAAGACTATTCCCACTGTTAACCCATTGTGCTCTTGGGCAATGCACCGAAACTATCTAAAATTCCGTGACTACATTAGCAGGCTGGAAGCTGGTTATCGGAGGGCTGACTCACCACCTGACACCACAATGCCTTTCCCAGATGATAGGGTGCTATGCTGCAATCTTCTGTGAAGAGACAACACTAAAGACTAAACAGTGTAGTCGAACAGAGGGATTTTGTGTTAAGTTCATAGCTTCCTGAAAATGACTACACAGGTGGTGAAGAAGGCATATGGCATGCTTCAACACATACAAACGAGCTGGATGAACTCAGCAGGTCGGGCAGCATCCGTTGAAATGAGCAGTTAATGTTTCGGGCCGAGACCCTTTGTCAAGACTGAAGAAGGAGGGGCAGGGGCCCTATAAAGAAGGTGGGGGGAGGGTGGAAAACCAATCAGAGGAAAGATCAAGGGGTGGGGGAGGGGAAGCAGGGAGGGGACAGGCAGGAGAGGTGAAGAAGGAATGTAAGGGGAAAGCACTACGGGTAGTAGAAGAAGGCAGAATCATGAGAGAGGTGATAGGCAGCTGGAAGAGGAGGCAGAGTGAAAGTGGGATGGGGGAAGGGAGAGGGGGAATTACCGGAAGTTGGAGAATTTGATGTTCATATCAAGGGGCTGGAGACTACCCAGACGGTATATGAGGTGTTGCTCCTTCAACCTGAGTTTGGCCTCATCATGGCAGTAGAGGAGGCCATGTATGGACATATCCAAATGGGAATGTGAAACAGAGTTGAAGTGGGTGGCAACCAGGAGATCCTGTCTGTTGTGGCGGAAGGAGCGGAGGTGCTCAAGGAAGCGATCCCCCAATCTGCGCCCCTACACCTCCTCACTTACCACCATTCAGGACCCCAAACAGTCCTTCCAGGTGAGGCAACACTTCACTTGTGAGTCTGTTGGGGTCATCTATTGCATCAGGTTCTCCCGGTGCGGCCTCCTCTACATCGGCGAGACCCGACGCAGATTGGGGGACCCATGAGGCGGCGTGGCACGGCAGCAGCGGCCTTTCAGACCTGGTGTTACTTTAATCTAATTTCCTATTTTAAGTTTGATACACAATTTTCAATTAGGGCACGTGGATAACAGAGCGGCTATCTACCATCTCCAGATACTACTACAATAGAGAGATCGCCCAAAAACATACCTTCACAAAGATCTGCTGGCTGAATTACGCGACGTCGGCTTGCTGAGGGGAATGGGCCTACATTCCTCAGACTTGCCTGATGCTGGTAGCCGGAGATGGAGACGTCGAAAGCGATGTGTGAGGAAGCAGAAGCGAGGCAAACGGGCAGGGGTCCGTGCCAGGCTAAAAGCAAACCCTAGCCGGCCGTTAGTGGAGTTTGTGGCAGTTCGATGCAGGCCATTTTATTTGCCGCGGGAATTCACCTCTGTCCTTATATTCGGTGTCTACATTCCCCCCAGCGCTAATGCTAAGGAGGCAGTAGAGGAGGCCATGTATGGACATATCCAAATGGGAAAGTGAAGCAGAGTTGAAGTGAGTGGCAACTGGAAGATCCTGTCTGTTGTGGCGGACGGAGCGGAGGTGCTCGACGTGGCATGCTTGCCTTCATTAGTCAAGCCATTGAGTTCAGAAGTCAGAGAGTTATGTTGCAGCTTTATAAAACTCTAGTTAAACCGTATCTGGAGTATTGCATACAGAACTGGTCACCCCATTGTAGGAAAGATGTTGAGGATTTGGAGAGGTTGCAGCCAAGGTTCACCAGCATGCAGCCTGGATTAGAGAGCGTCTGCTATAATGAGAGCTTGGACAAACTTGGTTGTTTTCTCTGGAGAACTGCAGGCTGAGCAGAGATATGATAGAGGTTTATAAGATTATGAGAAGCATAGATAGACAGACAGCATCTTTTTCCCAGTGTTGAATGTCTAATACCAGAGGACATGCATTTAAGGTGAGAGGGGTTAATTTCAAAGGAGATGTGAGGGGCAAGTGGTGGGTGCCTGGAATCCACTGCCTGGGGTGGCGATAGAGGCAGAAACATTAGAAACTCTTAAGAGACTCATAGAAAGGCTCATGAATGTGAGGAAAATGAAAGGATATGGACATTGTGTAGGCAGAAGACATTTGTTTAGCTGGCCATTCGATTACTAATTTAATCAGTTCCGCACAACATTGTGGGCCGACAGGCGTTTTCCTGTGTTGTACTGGTCTATGTTCCCTGTACTGGATGAGTGCAGTTAAAACAACTGGCAGAGATCAACTCGCATAAATCATCTATTCAATCAGCACCCTGCCCACCACTGTGAGCACTCACTCCCTCCACCCCGGTGCACAGTGTGTACCATCAGCAGAATGCACTGCAGTTTTCTCCCCCAGGCTACGTGACTGAGGGGAGGCCTGAACAGCCGCCGGAATGTGTGGTGACACTGGCGGGCTGGCCCCCAACACATCCTGAGGTTAACACAAAATGATACATTTCAGAATTAGGTAACCATAGCCTCCCAGCTTTTGTTAGCTGTGCTTCCAGTTCAAAATCCATGTAACCTTTGGATTTCAACAGACACACCTTTTGTGGAAACTTGTGTTACACGTCTGTAAGTCAGACAATCACCCTCTGTTGTAAATTTTAAACTGCTGCAAGAGTTTATGGTTTAGTACTTTTGGCCAATCCATTGTTTTCCCCACCCTGCTTTTACATGATGCACATCTATTTGTGACGTGTCTAGGCCACGCTGTCTTATCAATATTGCCATCAGTCAGGAGGTACAGGAGCCACAAGACCTTAAAATATAGAAGCAGAATTAGGCCATTCAGCCCATTGAGTCTTCTCTGTAATTCCATCAAGTCTGATGTATTATCTCTCGCAACCCCATTCTTCTGCCTTCTCCCTGTAACCTTTGGCTCCCTGACTAATCAAGGACCTATCAACTGCATAAATATACTCAATGACTTGGCCTCCACAGCTGCCTGTGGCAGTGAATTCCTCAGATTCACCACCCATTGGCTAAAGAGATTCCTGTTCATCTCTATTCTAAATGGACATCTCTCTATCCTGAGGCTCTGTCCACTGGTCTTGGACCCCCCCCCCCCCCCCCAACAAGCTGAGCCTGAAGTCCCACACCTCAAGGTTCAAACCAGCTTCTTCCCCACTGCTATCAGGTTATGGAATCAACCTGAAGAAAAGACTAACATTCACAAGAGATTCTGCAGATGCTGGAAATCCAGAGCAACACATAAAAAATGCTTAAAATGAGCTGGAAGAACTCAGCAGGTTGGGCGGCATCCATGGAAACGAGCAGTCAATGTTTCGGGCTGAGACCCTTCGTTGACTGTTCGTTTCCATGGATGCTGCCTGACCTGCTGAGTTCCTCCAGCTTGCTGTACGTGTTGCTTTGACCACAGCATCTACAATGTACTTTGTGTTTACATAAAAAATGCTGGAGGAACTCAGCAGGTTAGGCAACATCTATGGAAATGAATAAACAGTTGATGTTTTGGGCCAAGACCCTTCATCAGGATTACTAATCAGGAAAAAAAGATACTTATTACCAGAAAAAAACTAATTCTATATCAGTTAATTTTTATTTTTTGGTTTTATTTTTATTTAGAGATACAATACGGAACAGGCCCTTCCAGCCCAATGAACTGCACCACCCAGCAACTCACCTCTTAAACCCTAGCCTAATTACAGGACAATTTGTAATTAACCTACTAAGCATTAAATCTGGAATGTGGGAG
Source organism: Hemitrygon akajei (assembly GCF_048418815.1). Lineage (NCBI taxonomy): Eukaryota > Metazoa > Chordata > Chondrichthyes > Myliobatiformes > Dasyatidae > Hemitrygon > Hemitrygon akajei. The sequence continues at coordinate 47,851,787 of NC_133152.1, forward strand.
GAAACTGAAGCACAAGGACAGGGATGAATGAACTCCTTGGAGAAGATGCCAAAACTGAACTCCAAGCTCTGACGCTCTGCACTAACTGCTTCACCGCTGTAATGCCCGGTCCTACCTACCATTTCTCCAAACTGCATGAACGTTATGTCATTTTTGTTTAATTTACCTCATTCTACAGATGTGCAGTTGAGAGCATTCTGACAAACTGCATCCTGCCTAGAACGGAAACTGAACTGCAGTGGACAGGAAGGGTCTACAAAGGGTAGTCAAAACCGCCCAAAGCATCACCAGCACCCGCCCACCCACTAGCAAGGACATATATACAGAAAGGTGCCGGAAAAAGGCCAGTAACATCATGAAGGATCCCACACACCCTGCTCATGGGCTGTTTGCCCCACTCACATCAGGGAGGAGGCTATGTAGCATCCACACCAGGACCACCAGACTCAAAAACAGTTACCGTAGATTCCGGACTACAGAGCGCACCTGATTAAAAGCCGCTGGTTCTAATTTTAGAAATAAAATCAATTTTTTAATTGTACAGGCCGCACCGGATTTTCGGCCGCAGGTGTCCCACGTTGTAATATGAGATATTTACACAGAAAGATATTACACGTGAGGATTTTTTAACTTTTAATTAAATCCATATGGTAACAAAAACAAATACATATTGCAAATGCTTTTTTTCGAACTGTGCCCGTAACGCGGCTACTTTTAAATATACGTTGCGTATACTTCTTTACTGAACAACATTCCAATATCTCCTAACGACTGGTAAAAAATATATATACTGCAGCCTACCAGGAAAAGTTATTGATCGCCTTTAACTTAAAAGCAGCGTTCGCTCAGATCCAAAGCCGCTCGCGTAATGCGCTCCCTCCCTCCGTCCCGTTTTATCGCAAACTGGCATTTTTCCCACAAGACGCAGCGAAACCGGGTGTGACGTCATAGCATCCTGCGATGTAGTACAGAAAACAAATATAGTTAAAACACTTCTAACTTTAACTAGAAAATGAATTACTAAGCGAAAATATTATAAACTAAATAACTGCCATAAAGGCAGCACAATGCTTTTCTTCGAGTGTTTTCCATGTTGATGAGGGTGAGTACAAATGACTGATTTACAATAATTTAATTGTGAAAGTGCGCTTGATTTATCGTACAATTTCATTGGACCTCTGTGAACTACTCATCAATTTTATTGGTCTACTGTTATGAGGCAAAATGTTTACGAGGCGGCATGAAAAAAATCATGTATTAGCCGCTCCGTTTTAAAGGCCGCAAAGTTCAAAGCTGTTCAAAATGTGGGAAAAAAGTAGCGGCTTAAAATCCGGAATCTACGGTACTTTCCCCAAGCAGTAAGGCTGATCAACACCTCCACCCACTAATCCACCCCTCCACACCCCCAACCACCACTATATCATTTCCTGTCAGAGTCACCTTATGTATAAACACTCCTGTGCCTAGAGTCACTTTATGGACATACAATCAAATTATGTATATGTTTATTGTTTTTTAATTATTGTGTTCTCTATCATATTTTGTTATTCTGGACTGCATCAGATCTGGAGTAACAATTATTTAGTTCTCCTTTACGCTTGTGTACTGGAAATGACATTAAACAATCTTGAATATTGTTGTATTGATAACAATTATTTGTCATTTATATCTGTCATGTCAGTAATGTACTGTACTGCTGTTGCTAAAAGTTATCTTTCACAGTGTTTATTACCCTGAATGCGTGTGCCTATGAGAACAAACTTGAACTAGAATTCAGACACCCTGATCTCTGAACAAACCCTGTACTTTTCAAGAAGTTACACACATGGATAGCAGAGTCCCTCCATTCCTACTCACCCTTTATCACTCTGCTACTTGATGTATGTTGCCTTTTGTAATCCTTTCTGCCAACTTTATAATTGACAATAATTTTAACATTGCAATATTTAGTTAAATATTAATGGCTTTAAAATGATAAGTGATGCCCTGACTGGCTAAGTAATTATCTCTGGATAGTATCACATCCTTTACATTATCTTTGAGTTCTGCTGGACACACTTTCTGAAAGGAAACAGATAATCAGATTTCATTTCTGTGTATTATATTTTATGTTTTTTTCACGCTTTTTTGTTGCCATTGTGTGATTTGTTTTATGTTTTCCGCATGTTAAAGAGGTTGATGTTTTGCTTTCTTTGAACAAGTTCCGTGGTTTTCTTTGTTTCGTGGCTGTCTGTGGGGAAGACGAACCTCGGGGTTGAATACCATGTATACTTTGATAATAAATGCACTTTGAATATTTGAATCTTTGAAATGTGATCTAAGTGAATTTGACCATGGAAAGACTGTTGAAGCAGATGGGGCTAGTTTGAGTAGATCAGAAATTGCTGATCTCCTGGGATTTTCACACGCAACCGTCTCTGGAGTTTACAGAGAATGGTGCGATAAACAAAACTCATCCAATGAGTGGCAGTTCTATGGGTGAAAACATCTTGTTAATGGCCAGACTGGTTCAAGCTGACATGAAGACAACAGTAACTCAAATCACACGTTTCAACAGCGGTGTGCAGAAGAGCACCTCTGAGCCACAACAGGTCGAACTTGAAATGGATGGGCTACACCAGCACACATTCAGTGGCCACTTTATTAGGCAGAGTATCATCTGTGGCAAACGGTCAAATTTTGTTCAATAAAGACAGGCGAGGTACTCAGTGACAACCGGCCACGTTAAAGTGACCATTGAGTGTAAATATGATTTGCTAAAAACCTACAAACTCTGTATCCTGATCCATCACTGTAACTGGGGTCAGCTGTTAATAGCCAGCCACCAGCTTGTGAAGTTACGTCACCGTGGGTAATTGTATCCCAACAATGGATCAGTGTAGGCAGCAGCTGACAGACGTGAGGAAATACAACAGACTAATGGGTCAGAGACAGTAGGTAAGTGATGCAAAGAGAAGTAAAGTGACCTTGAAGATATGTGACCTCCTGCAGGACATTGTTTAACCCTGTGACACTTTCCAACTGCAATGTCTGGAACAGGGGCCTTGCGATGTCTCAGCTACTTCCTATCACATTCCTTCATCTTCCCAGCGAGGAGAGGTGAGTCCCAGGCCACCAGGTTCAGGAGCAACTGTTTGAAGCTCAACATTCAAAGCAAATTTGTCATCGAAGTACTTCTATGTCACTAATTACAACCTTGAGATTCATTTTCTTGTGGGCATTCACAGGAAATACAAAGAAACACTACAGAGTCAATGAAAGGCCATGCATAATAAGATAGACCAATGTGCAAAAAGAGAGAAAAGTGATAATAATAAATAAGTAAGCAATAAATATCAAAAACATAAGATGAAGAGTCCATAGTTTGTGGGAACAGTTCAGTGACAGGGTGAGTGAAGATAAGTCAAGTTACCCCCTCTGGTTCAAGAGCCTGATGGTTGAGGGGTAATAATTGTTTGTGAACTTGTGTTGCAGTCCTTGAGGCTGCAGTGCTTTCTTCCTGGTAGCAACAGCAAAAAAAGAGCATGGCCTGGATGTTTGGTCCTTGATGATGAATGCAGCTTTCTTGCAACAACACTCCAATGTAGATGTCCTTATTGATGGAATGGGCTGCATCCAGTACTTCTTGTGGGATTTTCCATTCAATGGCATTGGTGTTTCCATACCAGGCTGTGATAAAACTAGTCAATAAACATCACACCATACATCTAGAGAAGTTTGTTAAAGTTTTAGATGACTTGATGAATCTTAGCAAACTTTTAAGGAAGGAGAGACCCTGCTGTGCTTTCTTTGTAATGACACTTATGTGCTGAGCCCAGGGGAAGTCCTCTGATATGATAACACCGAGGAAATTGAAGTTGTGGACCCTCTCCACCTCTACTCTTCCAATGATGCCTGGCTCATTGACCTCTGGTTTCCACCTCCAGTACTAAATAATCAGCTCCTTGATGGTGCTGACATTGAGTGAGAAGTTGTTGTTGTAGCACCACTCAGCCAGGTTTTCAATCTCTCTCCTATATGCTGATTTATCGCAACCCTTGATTCGGCCAATGACAATGGCGTCATCAGCAAACTTAAATATAGCATTGGAGCTGTGCTTAGCCACACAGTCGAAAGTATAAAGTGAGTAAAGCAGGGGGTTAAACACACAGCCTTGTGGTGCCCCTGTGCTGATGGAAATTGTGGAGGAGATGTTGATGCCAGTCTGAACTGACTGGGGACAGCAAGTGAGAAAATCGAGGATCCAATTGCACAAGGAGGTTTTGAGGCCAAGGTCTTAAAGCTTACTGATTAGTTCTGAGGAGCTGTAGGCAATGAGAAACATCTTGATGTCTGTATCTTCACTTCCCAGATGTTCCAAGGTTGAGTGAAGAGCCAAGGAAATTGCATATGCTGTGGCTAAACCAGCTTTGCTCACCTCAGCACTAAACTGCAGCTCCTGTTCTCAGCTGTATACTAACGTAGCAGTCAGTGCGGTGCTATTCCAGCTTGGGGCACCGGAGTTCGGACTTTAATTCTGGTGCCATTTGTAGGGAGTTTGTACATTCTCCCTGTGAACCACATGGGTTTCCTCTGAATGCTCTGGTTTTCTCTCACAGTCCAAAGACATATCAGTTAGACCATAAGACCATAAGATATAGGAGCAGAATTAGGCCATTTTGTCCTTTGAGCCTGCTCTGCCATTTCATCATGGCTGATCGAATTTTCCTCTCTTGCCTTCTCCCCGTATCCCTTCATGTCCTGACCAGTCAAGAATCTATCAATCTCTGCCTTAAGTATACATAAAGACTTGGCTGCCACAGCTGCCTGTGGCAAAGAATTCCACAGAGTTATCCTTCTCTGGCTAAAGAAATTCCTCTTCATCTCCATTCTAAAATGATGCCCCTCTATTCTGAAGCTGCGACAAAGAAGTCCACAGATGCACCATTCTCTGGATCTTTTCCTCCTCATCTCCGTTCTAAAAGGACGCCCCTCTATTCTGAGTCTGTGTCCTCTGGTCTTAGACTTTCTCACCACAGGAAACATCCTCTCCACATCCACTCTATCAAGGCCTTTCACCATTTGATAGGTTTCAATGAGGACACCCCTCATTCTTCTAAATTCTAGTGATTACAGGCCCAGAATGAATGCTGACATTGCATTTACCTTCCTCACCACAGACTCAACCTGCAAATTAACCTTTGGGAATCCTGCACAAGGAATCCCAAATCCATTTGCACCTCAATTTTTTGTATTTTCTCTCTATTTAGGAAATAGTCAGCCCTTTCATTTCTTCTGCCAAAGTGCATTACCATACAATTCCTGACACTGTATTCCATCTGCCGTTTCTTTGCCCAATCTCCTAATCTGTTCAAGGCCTTCTGCAGCCTCTTTGCTTCCCAAAAACTACCTGTCCCTCCACCTATCTTCATATCATCTGCAAACTTTGCAATAAAGCCATCAATTCCATCAATCCAAATCATTGACATATTACATAAAAAAAACTGATCCCAACATAGATCCCAGTGGAACACCACTAGTCACCGGCAGCCAGCCAGAAAAGGCTCCCGTTTTTCCCACTCTGCCTCCTGCCAATCAGCCACAGCTTTATCCATGCTAGAATCCTTCCTGTAATACCATGGGATCATAGCTTGTGAAGCAGCATCATGTGTGGCACCTTGTCAAAGGCCTTCTGAAAATCCAAGTATATAACATCAACAATAAGTCCTGACGAAGGATCTCGGCCCGAAACGTCGACAGCGCTTCTCCCTATCGATGCTGCCTGGTCTGCTGTGTTCCACCAGCATTTTGTGTGTTGTTGTTGTTTTAACATCAACCAATTTTGCTTTGTCTATCCTGCTTGTTATTTCTTCAAAGAATTTCAACAGATTTGTCAGGCAAGATTTCCCTAGAGGAAACCATGCTGACTTTGGCCTATTTTGTCATGTGTCTCCAAGTTAATTGGTCATTGTAAATTGTCCTGTGATTAGGCCAGGGTTAACTATGTGGATTACCAGGTGACACAGCTCATTGGGCTGGAAGAGCCAATTCCACACTGTATCTCTAAATAAAATAAATTAATAATATTATTTGATTACTACTTTTATTATTTGCAGAATTTGTCCTCTTTTGACATTGTATGTTTGTCTATTGAATTGAATTGACTTTATTACTCACATCCTTCACGAGGAGCAAAAATCTTTACGTTACGTCTCTGTCTAAATGTGCAATGTGCAATTATAGTAATTTATAATAAGTACTATGTACAACAGGATAGTCAATATAACATAGAAATACAATTGTATCAGCATGAATTAATCAGTCTGATGGTCTGTGGAAGGAGCTGTCCCGGAGCCTGTTGGTCCTGGCTTTTGTGCTGAGGTACCGTTTCCCGGATGGTAGCAGCTGGAACAAATTGTGGTTGGGGTGACTCGGGTCCCCAATGATCCTTTGGGCCCTTTTTACACACCTGTCTCTGTTAATGTCCTGAATAGTGGGAAGTTCACATCTACAGATGCGCTGAGCTGTCCGCACCACTCTCTGCAGAGTCCTGCAACTGAGAGAAATACAGTTTCCATACCAGGCAGCAATGCAGCCAGACAGGATACTCTCAATCGTGCCCCTATAGAAAGTTCTTAGAATTTGGGGGGTGGAGTCATACCAAACTTCTTCAACCTTCTGAGGTGAAAGAGGCATACGGAGTGTTTATTCCACTGCAAAAAGGCTGCCTGACTTGCTGAGTTACTCCAGGACTTCTAAAAATTTTATTTTTATTGAGATACTTTGGAGAATAGGTCCTTTCCAGCTGTTCAAGCCGCACCAGCTAATCAACCCTTGTTTAATCCAAGCCTAATCACCAGACAATTTATAACGACCAATTAATCTACTAACCAGTATGTCTTTGGGCTGTAGGTGGAAACTGGAGCTCCCCGAGGAAACCCACACAGTCACATACAAACACCTTGCTGGCAGCAGTAGGAATTGAACACATGTCATTTGTACTGTAATTTGCTGTACTAACCACTACACTACCACGCTAACACACTATGTGTGTTGCTCTAGATTTCCAGCATCTGCAGAATCTCTTGTGTTTATATTTTTTAAATCATGTTTGAGTTATTCTGCCATGAAAATGAATTTAGTCATTAACAATATACCCACACTTATTATGTAGAACAGTAACTCCTCTGTGTGTGGATAGGACCAGTTTGTTTAAAACAGTGACTGAATTGCCATCCTCTCAATCAGATGATTGAGACGTTTATGTTAGCACAAATGTTAGTCTTTTCTAGGTTAATATTGGGTAAACTTCAAGTAATATCGACACAATGACAGTTTATTCTGCCAAATCTCCACTGAAAATTTGGTAATTAGATAAAGTAATTTGCTAATGTTACATTGTGATTGTGATGTTTAATGATGTTCTTTCCCATGACCCGAAGCTATTGAACAAGATTTGGAAGGCCCTGAAAGAAAAAAGATTTTTTTTTCTCTTAACAGATGAAATGATTTAAAAGCTGGCTGGAAATCAAAGAAATGTGCCCCTGATGCTAATGTCCACAGATCTGGTGAACGTCCGGTACACCAAACATCACCTTCTTACAGAGCACAGACTGTTACCACTGCCTGATGCTCACATCTCTGACTTAACTCTTGATCTCTGCCTCCCATAGCGCCTCTACTTTCTCAGAAGTTTGCAGAAACCATTAGACAATAGGACAGTGGGCCATTCAGTCCATCAAGCCTGGTCTGCCATTCCAATATGGCTGATTTATTATCCCTCTCAAACCCATTCTCCAGCTTTCTCCCTGTAAAGTTTAATACCATGATTAATCAGGAACCTATCAACCTCAGTTTTGAATATACCCACTGACTTGGCCTTCACAGCTTCCTCATCGTTTTTCTAAATGGACATCCCTCTGTTCAGAGGCTGTGCTAGATTCCTCCACTATAGTAAACATTTTCTCCACATCCACTCTATCAGGGCCTTTCAATATTCAATAGGATTCAATAAGATCCCCCTTCATTCTACTTAACACTAGTAAGTTAGAAGTTATCATAAGACCATAAGATATAGGAGCAGAATTAAGTGAATAACTTAGAACATAGAACATTACAGGACAGTCCCAAATATTTGGCCCACAGTGTGGCACTGACCTTTTAAACCACTCTAAGGTCAATCTAACCCTTCCATCCTACATAAGTCTCCATTTTTCTAGTTGAATATGACCAAGAAAAGTGTGCTTGAAAGTTATCCGTGGCAACCCGACTGATAATTATCCTAAGAGAGGGCATTGTGACTTTGCTCTCTGTGGGATCTTGCTGTGCAATATTTACATCCTTTGAAAAGAATTATATCATGCTTTACCATATCAGGTGTGCTACACAGGTGTAATTTGTTTTATGAATATATTCAGATTCATAGTATTTCTCAGTTAAACAGCAGTGCTAATGAGATATTAGAGCAAGGATGTAATTGTGAGGCTTTATAAGGCGTTGGTCAGACCGCACTTGGGTATTGTAAGCAGTTTGGTCCTCTTATCTAAGAAAGGATCTGCTGTCATCGGAGAGGGTCCAGAGGAGGTTCATAAAAACGATCCTGGGAATGAAAGGTTTAATATATGAGGAGTATTTGATGGCTCTGTGTCTGTAATCACTGGAGTTTAATTCTGCTCCTATGATTTATGGTCAAATTAAATATGCACTGATCTAGCAAGAGGCACATTGGCAATTCCCTGTCTATGATAGTCCATTCCAACTCATAGGCATCTTTCTGATTTATCTGAGGTGCTGTGTGAGGGAGCGAAAGTTGTTTGACTGTTTTCCAGCTGAAATTTCCGAAAGGTCAATGAGTTTACAAGTTCTCTGGAAAAAATGCTGCTCCTCCTGGTTCTGAACTGCTTTGTGTGTTTTAATGAGCAGTTCTGTGTGAATTCCACCGGCTGGTTTCATTGCTGACTGCCTGTATTCACAGGCCGGTGGTTCACAGAACTGGACAGACTCCTGCCTAATGAGCACTGAGTGCTTCTGTGGTCACAGCAGAGACTCAGCTTCGACGAAAGGCTGGGCATGTTCCTAATGAATTATACTTTCCAGATTCTGGAAGTAAAGACCATGTCTCACTAATGAACAATGTCAAGTGTTAGATTGTTATAAAAATAACATTGTTCACTAACGCCCTCGGGGGAATAAAGTCCATCGTCCTCACCCAGGATGGTCCATCTCTCAGCCCAGAGATAGCTTGGGAAGGGGGTGGGTGGGCTCATCATGTGAATTTTTTTAGAAAATCATAACCTGATTGGTACATGACGAAGAAATCCTTGTTATTTTGTGAGTCGTGTCCCTATTGATCCCTTCCCCATTACTGACTGAAACTGAGTATTAAATCAGATTCAGAAGAGACCACAGCTGCTGGAACCAGGAACAAGAAACAATCTCCAGGAAGAATTTTCACAATTCATGTTTATTTCTCACGTGTACATTGTAAAATACAGTGAAATGCATTATTTGCATGTCCGTTTTAATGAGTGGTTCCGTGTGAATTTCAGTTTCACCGCCATCACTGGCCAAGTCCGCGGTGGTGATGAATCAGCATACAGGAGGAAGACTGAAAAACTGGCTGAGCACCGTCATGCCAACAACCTGTTACTCAATGCCGCCAAGACCAAGGAGCTGATTACAGACTGAAGGAGAAGGAAACCAGATGTCCATAAGCCAGTCCTCATCAGAGGATTAGAGGTGGAGAGTGTTAGCAACTTAAATTCCAAGGACTTATTATGTTGGAGGACCTGTCCAGGGCCCAGCATGAAAGTGCAATTATGAAGAAAGTACGGCAGTACTGCTCCTTCCTTAGGAGTTTGCGAGGTTTCAACATGACATCTAAAACTTTGACAAACTTCTACAGATGTGTGGTAGAGAGTATATCGACTAGTTGCATCAATGCTTTTGACAGAAAATACTACAAAAAGTAGTGGATATGTCCCAGCCCATCACAGGTAAAGCCTTCCCCAACTTTGAGTGCACTTGCACAAAGCACTGTGGCAGGAAAGCAGCATTCATCATCAGAGACCCCACCACCCAACACATGCTCCTGTCTCACTACCACCATCAGGAAGAAGGTACAGGAGCCTTAAGACTCACACCACCAGGCTCAGGAACAGTTACTACCCCTCAACCATCAGGCTCTTGAACCAAAGGGGATAACTTCACTCAATTTCACTTGCCCCATCACTGAAATATTTCTACAACCTATGGACTCACTTTCAAGAATTCTTCATCTCATGTTCTTGATATTTATTGCTTATTTATTTATTAATATTAATGTTATTATTTCTTTGTGTATTTTCAGTTTGTTGCCCTTTGCTTACTGATTATCCATCCTGATGGTGCGGTCTTTCATTGAATCTATTATGGTTATTGGGTTTATTGAGTATGCCTGCAAGAAAAGGAATCTCTGGGTTGGTTGTATATGGTGACATGTATGTTCTTTGATAATAAATTTGCTTTGAACTTTGATGGTCTTTACTGTGGCGCCCACCTGTCTGTGGCAGTGATGTTGCCCTGCTAAATGGAAGTACTATATATTTTAATATTCTCACATTATTATCAGATAATTCAAGTTAGTTTTGTTCAGTCTCTGAAAAACCCAGATTTGCCAAACACTAGTAAAATAGACCCTTGTAAACTGAACAATGAAATTGGGCAGCGATTACAGCAAATTTTTTTTCCAATGTCCCTTGATTCCTGCTCTTGGCAGAACGCCATTGGTCAGGAGCATTGTTCCTTGGGTTTTGTTCTGCCAGTTCCTGACGTTCTGAAAACAAAGCCAGGCCTCAGTTACCGAGTGCCAAAGATTGTGCAGTAGTAAAACTTTTGACAAGAGAGTGAGTGTTACCAGAGAGATGGAAATAAATGCATTGTGAATGTGGTGCAAGTTATCATTATTCCCTCAATACTGAAGCAAAGTGAGACTACAAAACTGATCTTCCGGCCTGCATCATATAAGCCACACGTTGCTTAGCAAGAATGAGGGGAGACTTGATAGAGGTATATAAAATTATGATGGGTATAGATATGTTCATTTGTTCAATGTTCATTTACAAGTTTCCTATCAGTATGCAACCATTTCACTTTTTCTATTAATTAGAGGTGTAGCACGGTAGCAGGCCCTTTGGGCCCAGTGAACCCACACCACCGAGCAGGGAGCAGCAGAGCTAAAGATGGTGCCAGAGGACAATTACTCCCAGCCCATCTGTGGAACAGTTTAAACTCTTCTGCTTTCTCGTGCCACATATTTCCTTTTCAAGGTGGCTGGGGTCCTGTTGGAGTCCCTGATCGACAGCTGCACTCAAACTGTGGTGGGTCCCCTTTCTCGGAGCTCGCTGATCCGCCGCGTTTTGATATCTCCAGGAGTGGCCTGGAAGATAGGCACCCTCGGGGTGCGGTCTTGGGCTGCCCTGTGGGCCTGATTTCTCACCAGTTTCACCAACTGCAGTGTCGAGGGGGATCGGAACATCGAGACAGCAGGAGCGGCAGTCGGGACCTTTGCACTAGGGTGATCCCTCTCTCTCTCTCTCTCTCTCTCTCTCTCTCTCATCATGAGGGTGAATTTGCTGCTAATTCTCGAGGTGCGGAAAACTTGAAATAAAAGTGATGCTACAGATTGTAACAACGAAACAGTGAGCTATTGGTCTTCCCCCTCATTGTGAAAGGAGTGCTATCTCTCTCGCCCTCTCTCGCATGTTGAACTTTTGAGATGAAGAGTGGTTTTTGGTGGACTGTAGACCATGGTCTCTCTCTGGGGGCTTTGCCGTTGCTGGCATGGTGGGTGGTGGGGGTGCTGATGCTTTCTGCTGGAATGAGTGGGGGAGGGAAGCGGGAGAGTGATGCTTTTGTTACTGCTGTGTATGGGAGGGGGAGGGGCTATGGGGGTTCTTACATTATTTTTGTCATTCATTGTTTGGGGTTTTTCTTCTGTTTCCAGGATGTCTGCAAAGAGCGAAAGTGTCAGGTTGTATATTGTAAACATTCTCTGGTATTAAATGGAACCATTGAGCCATTGTGACCAATTAACCCAGTGCCCATGATGGATCTGGCTGAGTTTACAACTTTCTGCAGCTTTTTCCGATCCTGTGCAGTGGCCCCTCCGTACCAGATGGTGATGTAACCAGTTAGAATGCCCTCCATAGTAGATCTTAGAAATTTGCCAGTGTCTTTGGTGACATACCAATTTTTCTCAAACTTCTAATGAAATATAGCCACTGTTATGCCTTCTTTGTAATTGCATCAATATTTTGGGCCCAGGATAGATCTTCAGTGATGCTGATATCGGGAAGTTCAAACTCTCACACTTTTCCATTGCTGATCCCTCGATGAGGATTGGTATGTGTTCCCTCAACTTCCCCTTCCGGAAGTCCACAATCAATTTGGTCTCGGTCTTACCAACATTGTGTACACGGACGTTGCTGTGACACCACTCAACCAGCTGATCTATCTCGCTCCTGTATGCCTCCTCATCACCACCTGAAATGCTGCCAACAGAAGTTCTGTTGTTGGCAAATTTATAGATGTATAAACTGAAAGATATATGGATATACCCAAATCTAAAGTGTAAATGAACCAGGAAATTTGTAGTCTACTGGGGCTAGATATGTGGCATTCAAGACTGGAGAGCCAGAACCATAAAGAAGTCCAGGTACGACCTACAGAAGGCTATCTTAAGAATGAAGAAACAATTCTGATTGTGGCTAGAAATGGAATTGGATTGATGTCAGCTATGGGAGGGTTTGCAGTCCATTACTTCCTACAAAGCGAAACCTATCATCAGGAATGGCTGTGATGCTTCACTCCCAGATGGGCTCAGCAGCTTTTATGCTCACTCTGAAAGGGAGGATAAAACTACAGCTATGAGCATCCCTGCAGCATCTGGTGACCCTGTGATCTCTATCTTGGAAGCAGATGCCAGAATATCTTTCAAGAGGGTGAATCCTGGCAAGGAGTCATGCCTCGATGGTGTATCTGGTTGAGCTCTGAAAACCTGTGCCAACCAGCTGGCAGTAGAGTTCAAGGACATCTTCAATCTCTCACTCTGCGGTCAGAGATTCCCACCTGCTTCAAAAGGGTGATAATTGTACCGGTGCCCAAGAAGAGCAGTGTGAGCTGCCTCAACAACTATTGCCCAGTGACGCACATATCTATTCTGATGAAATTCTTTGAGAGATTGGCTAGAATCAGCTCCTGCCTAAGCAAGGACCTGAACCCTCTGCAATTTGCCTTTCACCACAATAGGTCTATGGCAGATGCAATCTTGGCCTTGGATAACATGGACAATAGTAATATTTACATCAGGCTGCTGTTTTTTTTTATTTCAGTTCAGCATTCAACACAATCACACCCCGAGTTTTAATCAACAAGCTCCAAAACCTGAGTTTCTGTATGTTTCTTTGCAACTGAATCCTTGACTTCTTCAAAGGGATTCCACAGTCTGTGTGGATCGGAAATACCATGTCCTTTTCGTGGACAATCAATACTGCGGCACCTTCAGGACACTTGCTTAGCCCACTGTTCTACTGTCCCTACACCCACAACTGTGCGGTAGGCACATGTCCAACACCTACTAACCAGTACGTCTTTGGAATGTGGGAGGAAACCGGAGCTCCTGGAGGAAACACGTGGTCATGGGAAGAATAGAATCATCAAACCATAGAACATTACAGCACAGAAACAGGCCTTTTGGCCCTTCTTGGCTGTACCAAACTATTTTTCTGCCTACTCCTAATGACCTGCACCTGGCCCATATCCCTCCAAACCCCTCTCATCCATGTACCTGTCCAAGTTTTTCTTAAATGTTGTAAGTGAGCCCGCATTTACCACTTCATCTGGCAGCTCATTCCACACTCCCACCACTCTCTGCGTGAAGAAACCATTTACTTTCCCCCTTTACCTTTAACCCATGACCTCTGGTTTTTTTCTCCCCTACCCTCTGTGGAAAAAGCCTGCTTGCATTCACTCTATCTATACCATCATAATTTTATATACCTCTATCAAGTCTCCCCTCATTCTTCTACGCTCCAGGGAATGAAGTCCTAACCTATTCAACCTTCCTCTGTAACTCAGTTTCTCAAGTCCCGGCAACATCCTTGTAAACCTTCTCTGCACTCTTTCAACCTTATTAATATCATTCCTGAAATTAGGTGACCAAAACTGCACACAATACTCCAAATTTGGCCTCACCAATGCCTTATACAACCTCACCATAACATTCCAACTCTTATACTCAATACTTTGATTTATAAAGGCCAATGTACCAAAAGCTCTATTTACTACCCTATCTACCTGTGACGCCACTTTTAGGGAATTTTGTATCTGTATTCCTAGATCCCTGTGTTCTACTGCACTGTACAAACTCTTTAACAGACAGCGGCAAGAACTGAACCCAGTTTGATGATACTCTAATAGCATTACACTAACCGTGCCTCCCTTGAATACATGCTGGGGCAGCAGGCAATAGTCACATGCTTTCAGGGACAACTCACAACTCACTAACCCTAACTCGTATGTCTTTGGAAACCTGAAGTACCCTGAGGAAACACAGGTGGTCAGGGGGAGTTTGTGCAAAATCCTTACAGACTGTGGCAGGAATTGACCCTGATGGCGGGTGCGGCCAGTGTTATGCAAGCCATGATTTCAAATGAGGGTAACTTGTAACTGATTCCTAAACACTCTGAAGAAACTGCTGGTAATGCAGCCAAATTTCCTAAATTCAAACTCATTAGTATGTCACTAGATGTGTTATGATACAATAGTTGTTCCATTTACTGTCGGCCAGTTGTCCTGGGCATGGTTGTGAGTTTGGAAGTTGGAAAGATTGATTGCAAGCTTGCAGTTTAATTATCTTCTGCTTTACACTCGTCATTATTTCTCTCAGTGATCTCTGAACCCTCCTCAAGTCTGGAGAGCAGCCAAGGAAAACAGTCCCAGGCCTTTGCTGAAGCTGCTAGAACATGAGGCAGAGTTCACTTCCTCAGAGGGTGACGAGGAGGCGCACAAGAGCAAGGTAGATCAATTGGTTGAGCAGTATCACAGCAACGTCCTTACATTCAACATCAGTAAGACTAAGGAATTGATTGCGGACTTCAGGAAGGGGAAGTTAAGGGAACACATACCAGTCCTCATCGAGGTATCAGCAGTTTCCAGTTCCTGGCTGTCAACATCTCTGTAGGTCCATCCTGGCTCGAACATATTGATGAAATTACGAAGAATGCACTACGGCAGCTATACAGTATTCATTAGGAGTTTGCTTGTCATCAAAGACTCTTGCATAGTTCTAAGATGTACCATGGAGAGCATTCTAACTGGCTGCATCACCCTCTGGTACGGAGGGACCACTGCACAGGATCAGAGAAAACTGCAGAGGGTTGTAAACTCAGCCAGTTCCATCATGGGCACTGGCCTCCCCAGCATCCAGGATGCCTCAAAAAGATGGCGTCCATCATTAAGGATCCCATTATCCAGGACATGCACTTTTCTCATTGCTACCATCAGGAAGGGGGTACAGGAGCCTGAAGACACACACTCAGCAATGCAGGAACAGCTTCTTCCCTTCCGCCATCAGATTTCTGAATGGACAGTGAACCCACGAACTCTACCTCAATATTTTGCACTACTTATTATTTATATATATATATAGTCATTTATAGATTTTTTTATTATTGTGTATAGCTTTGTACTGTTGCTGCAAAACAAGTTTCACAACATAAACCAGTGACATTAAACCTGAGCCCGATACTGATTTTGATTCTGAAAAGAGCCGATGTTTCGGCTGAGTCTCTTCATCAGCACTCGGCTCGAAACAAGAGGATTTTTATTCCCCTCCATAGACACTGCCTGACCTGCTGAGTTCCTCCAGCATTTTGTGCGTGTTGCTCTGGGTTTCCAGCATCTGGCTCTTGTATCCATAGGATGGAGCAGAGCAGCTGAATTCTCGTAGACCATAGTAACCCCACACACACCCTGTGGGCTGAGCTCTCTGTCAGGAAACATACTCAGGCAGAATTGTTTCCAGATGTGGCTTCTGTTATATTGGATTCAGTTATGATTGTGAGAATTGGACGGAATTATGCCTATTTATTCCTGCATTCCTCTCAGAAAAATAAATCCCCGATGTCTTCTCTGATTCTCTGAATCAGTGCAACTGTTAAAGTATGAGTCAGTGTCTTTCCTTTAAATAAATCAGCAGACCTTGAGAATACCCCGCCGCTGACATCTCCCTGAACTGCCCGCAGTGCTTCCCACTCATACAGATCCACCCTGCAGGTGGCAAGGTTTCAGCTATTCCCAATGTCACCTCTTCTGTCTGATGCTGTCTTACCCTCTGAAAATTACTTCACAGTCTGGGGAGGGAGGGTTTCAGCACCCCTATATTTTTTTAAAATTATGATTGTGCTTCTTTGCATTATAGTAATTTGCAGTAATCTATAGTGATCTGTAGTAATAATTATTTACACTTGTGTTTTGGAAATTACATTAAAAAACTTGAATCTAGAGCCTTGTACCATGAAAAAGGACAAAGTAAGTAACAATTCATGCGCTCAGAGAAAGCCACTAAATCACAATAAAATGTTCCCTGGAAGCAGCCTGTCGCATATCTGTAGAAAGCTGGAGATACATTCTGCTTGTAAAAACTGACTCAGTATTTAAACTGGCAAGAGATGTGAATTGAGGTAATGGTGACTGTACCAGTCGCTGCATGTCTGTATGCACGTACCAGACCAGGCATTATATTAATACTCACAATCTCTAAATTATTTAATTTGGGGTTTACCCAGTCTATCTCAAGAAAATCTTTCCCCTCCATTGAGCATATCTACATGAAATTCTATCACAGGAGAGCAGCATCCATTATCAGGGACCCTCAGCATGCTCTCTCCTCTCTGCTGCCATCAGAAGGAAGGTACAGGACTCTCACCACCAGGTTCAGGAACAGTTCTAACCCCCCAACCATCAGGCTCCTGAACCACAGGGGTAGCTTCATTCACCTTGACACTCTAATTACTGAACAAACCCATAAATTCACTTTCAAGGATTCTGTAGCTTGTGTTCTCAGTATTATTTACTTACTACTTATTTATTATTATTTGTGTTTTTGTATTTGCACAGTTTCTGTTCTTTTGCACATTGGTTGTTTGTCAGTCTTTGTATAGTTTTTCATTGATTCCATTGTATTTCTCTGTTCTGCTGTGAACGCCTACAAGAAAGTGAACTTCTGGGTCGTATATGGTGACATATATGTACCACTTGCTTCAAAAAGGCAACAATTATACCAGTGCCTAAGAAGAATAATGTGAGCTGCCTTAATGACTATTTCCCGGTAGCACTCACATCGACAGTGATGAAATGCTTTGAGAGGTTGGTCATGACGAGACTGAACTCCTGCCTCAGCAAGGACCTGGACCCATTGCAATTTGCCTATCGCCACAATAGGACAATGGCAGACGCAATCTCAATGGCTCTTCACACAACCACCTGGACAACACAAACACCTATGTCAGGATGCTGTTCATCGATTATAGCCCAGCATTTAATAACATCATTCCCACAATCCTGATAGAGAAGTTGCAGAACCTGGGCCTCTGTACCTCCCTCTGCAATTGGATCCTCGACTTCCTAACCAGAAGACCACAATCTGTGCGGATTGGTGATAACATATCCTCTTCGCTGACGATCAACACTGCTGCACCTCGGGGGTGTGTGTTTAACCCACTGCTCTACTCTCTCTATACCTATGACTGTGTGGCTAGGCATAGCTCAAATACCATCTATAAATTTACTGACGATACAACCATTGTTGGTAGAATCTCAGGTGGTGACAAGAGGGCGTACAGGAGTGCGATTTGCCAACTAGTGGAATGGTACTGCAGCAACAACCTGGCACTCAACGTCAATAAGACGAAAGAGCTGTTTGTGGACTTCAGGAAGGGTAAGATAAAGGAACACATACCAATCCTCATAGAGGGATCAGAAGTGGAGAGAGTGAGCAGCTTCAAGTTCCTGGGTGTCAAGATCGCTGAGGATCTAACCTGTCCCAACATATCGATGTAGTTATAAAGAAGGCAAGACAGTGGCTATACTTTATTAGGAGTTTGAAGAGATTTGGCATGTCAACAAATACACACAAGAACTTCTATAGATATACCATGGAGAGCATTCTGACAGGCTACATCACTGTCTAGTATTGGGGGGGGGGGGGAGCTACTGCACAGGACTGAAAGAAGCTGCAGAGGGTTGTAAATCTAGTCAGCTCCATTTTGGGTACTAACCTACAAAGTACCCAAGACATCTTCGGGGAGCTGTGTCTCAGAAAGGCAGCGTCCATTATTAAGGACCTCCAGCACCCGGGGCATGCCCTTTTCTCACTGTTACCATCAGGTAGGAGGTACAGAAGCCTGAAGGCACACACTCAGCGATTCAGGAACAGCTTCTTCCCCTCAGCCATCTGATTCCTAACTGGACATTGTACCCTTGGACACTGCTTTTTTTTTAGTGTACAGTATTTCTGTTTTTTTGCACATTTTTTAATCTGTTCAATATACGTATACTGTAATTGATTCACTTATTTATTTTTCTCTTTTCTATATTATGTATCGCATCGAACTGCCCCTGCTAAGATAACAAATTTGACGTCACAAGCCGGTGATAATAAACCTGATTGTGATTCTGATTTTGATAATAAATTTACTTGAACTTTGAATAAAAGAGTAAATGTTGAACCAGTGAACCATTACAGCAAGGAAGCAGGCCATTTGGCCCATTGAATCTGTGGAATTACTAGCAAAGAATCACATTAATTCATTTCCCCTTCTCTTTCCTTGGACCATTGCTAATTGTCACCATGGAGATGACTGGCACTTAGCTCAATATACAGTACCATGCCACAGCTGACTGGTATACATACACTATTTCATACTGATACTAGTTGGGCCATTGGCTACCCAATTCCTTCTTGAATGCATTCTACACAATGAGGAAAGCTCACAAAAGCCTCTACTTTCTGAGGAGAGCTGGACTATGCACACCTATTCTCACATCATTCTACAGTAGGGAGCGTCCAATTATGCTGCATCACTGCATTGAGCAGAAACTGCACTGTGGTGAAGAGGAAGGCTCAACAACGGGCAGTCAAAACTGCCCACCACATCCCCAGCATCAGCCTATCCTCCAGCAAGGACATATATTCAGAAAGGTGACGGAAAAGGGCCAGTCACATCATGAAGGATCCCACCCAACCTGCTCATGGACTGTTTGTCCCACTCCCATCAGGGAGGAGGCCACAACGTAGTTTTGAATACCTCTGTCAAATCTCCCCTCATTCTCCTGCCCTGCAGAGAATGCAGTCCTGACTTCTTCGGCCTTTAGTTGATTACCGAGAGCAAGCTGACTGGGCAGTAATTAGCTGGGCAAGGTTTACCCTTCCCCTCGTGCAGAAGACATAGATGGATGATATCTCACATTGTTGGGCAGGTGCCAGTGTGGCAGCTTTTCTGGATCTCTCTAGCAAGCAGTGCAGCTAATTGTGGGCATCGGCCCTCCCTCTATGAGTGGACGTATTCGTTGTCTCAAAGGCTTTGCTGTGTCCACTGCTAAATAATAAAAATAAATATAATAAATGTTTCACATTCTCACTTGATGCAATTGCCAGTAAAACTACATTTTTGTAAAGATGCTGGCTTCAGGAAGATTAATTAAGTAGCAGACTAGGTCCTGATTAGGGTAGCTAAGCAGTTACTCTAATGCTATTACAGTGGCAATTCTCAGTGCCTGACTCTCCTCTCCCTTAGATAACCAATGACCACCTCCTTCTCCTGGGTTGTTGGTCCAAAAGCAAAGCAGTCTTGTAGTAATTAGCACGATGTTATTACAACGCCAGTTGTTAGGTCCAGGTTCGATTCCCGCCACTGCCTGTAAGGAGCTTTACGCTCTCCCAGTGACCACATAGGTTTTCCCTGGGTGCTCCGGTTTCCTCTCACAGTCCAAAGATGTACTGGATAGGGCTGGTAAGTTGTGGATTTGCTGACAGCGGAAACATGGTGCACTCGTGGGCTTCATACAACACAATCCTCACAGATTTGATGTGACCACGTTTTGATGTGCATTGACTGATAAGGCTAATCTTCTGTCTGCCTCAGAATAAAATTATTATCTACAGATCAAACAGCAAATCTGATTTTCTATTCTGTGGCTGCACGCTATGATTAGTGAAGTTCCTGAAACTTGGGTGTCATTGCTACTGCAATCCACGTCTTTACTACAACAATGAGTGCATGCTGTAACTTCACGAATGAAGTTTCTGAAACTTAAGTCTCTCTACTTCTGGACCTTGTCTGCATTTCCTCGTTACCACACTAGTTTATCCACATCTCCATTCACTCACTACCAGCCCTCACTATACTTTCCCCTACTGTGTTCAGCCCTTCCAATGTTGTAACATGAACAAAGTGACAAAAGAGACACTGAAGCTAGTGGATAGTGGATACAGACGTGTTTAATTTTGCAAAAATGAGCAACAGGCACCCTATTGAGACACTTTTGGAAGAAGAGGCTTGCCTGATCCAAAATTTCATGACATTTTATAGGTTAAAGATTAAAGGTAACAGCTGGACAAATCTACAGTTACAATGTATCTACAATGCTTCTTTTCAATAACGTATGGTTTCAAACACATCCTTCTTCATACCCACACACCAGACACCGAAATGAACATCAATCCCCATTGATTCTCCCTCTGGATTCGTGCATATGCCAACATCAAGTGAATAGGTGTTTCCTGGTTTGTAATCAACCCCAATCTGCAGCTCCAGGGAGGCTTTTGTTTAGAAATGCATTTAAAATTCAATCTACAATCAGCATTCAAATCTGAAGAGTGGTTGCTGCTGAAATTAATGTTTGCTGCACACCCCAACTTCAGAATACACCCTAACAACTACAGCCAAATGGCTTTTCCACCACCATATTCACGTGCAGTGTCACCTTCAGAGAGCTATCGAACATCAACACTCTGAAGGTCTTTGCCATTTATCGTCTACCTTCTGAAGAGAGCTGGACTCTGCACATCTATACTTCAGTCCTTCTACAGATTGCACTAGAGAGCATCCTAACCTGTTGCATCACTGCTCAGTATGGAAATTGCACTGCAGTGGAGAGGAAGGTTCTACAGTGGGTAGTCAGAACTGCCCAATGCCTCACCTGCATCAGCCCACCCACCATCAAGGACATTTGTACAGAAAGGTGCTGGAAAAGGGCCAGTAACATCATGAAGGATCCCACCCACCCTGCTCATGGACTGTTTGTCCCACTCCCGTCAGGGAGGAGGCTACGTAGCATCCACACCAGAACCACCAGACTCAAAAACAGTTACTTTCTCCAAGCAGTAAGGCTGATCAACACCTCCACCCACTAACTCACCCCTCCACACCCCCAAACACCTTCTGAACAGACACACCTGTGCCTAGTATCACTTTATGGGCATACAATCAATCTACGTTTTTAAAGCTATCATGGATTTTTATTGTGTTCTTTATCTTTTGTGGGGTATTTTTGTGGTGCATCAGATCTGAAGTAATAATTATTTCATTTTCCTTTACACTTGTGTACAAGAAATGACATTAGATAATCTTGAATCTTGAAATGTCCTGCCAGTATTTGACAAACCAAAATGCATTACCTCACACTTGTCTGGATTAAACTCTTTATGTGTCTGTTCAGAAGGTGTTCGGGGGTGTGGAGGGGTGAGTTAGTGGGTGGAGGTATTGATCAGCCTTACTGCTTGGAGAAAGGAACTGTTTTTGAGTCTGGTGGTCCTGGCGTGGATGCTACGTAGCCTCCTCCCTAATGGGAGTGGGACAAACAGTCCATGAGCAGGGTGGGTGGGATCCTTCATGATGTTACTGACCCTTTTCCAGCACCTTTGTGTGGGGGAGTATTGATTCAATACCTCAGGCTCATGCTTCCAGCACCAACATAGCATGCCCACAGTTTACTAACCCTAACCTGTACGTCTTTGGAATGTGGGGGGGTGGGGGGGCACTGGAGCACCTGCAGAAAATCCACGCAGTCACGGGGACAATCTTCTTCCAGAGAGTGGAGGGAATTGAATGCTGATTGCTAGCACAGTAAAGCATTATGCTAACCGCTGCCCATTGTCTCTCATGTCATTGAGCTGTAGGTGGAGCTGGAGCAGAATCTGGCCACTCAGTTGGGAGGAGAGAAGGAGCTGGAGGACAGAGCCTCGTGGGGCACCACTGTTGAGGATACTTACGGCTGAGGTGTTGCTGCATGTTCTTACTGATTGTGGTCAACTGGTCAAGAAGTCCAGGATCCAGTTGCAGAGGAAGGTGTAGTGTCCTTGGTGAGACACAGCTTGAAGAACTGTCAGCTGCTTTGGACAGCCTGTCTAAAAAAGGGTGTGCAGCCTTTGGAGAGGGTCTAGAGGAGGTACATGGGAATGAAAGGGTTAACGTATGAAGCGCATTTGATGGCTCTGGGCCTGACTCACTAGAGTTAAGAAGAATGAGGGGGTATCTCATTGAAATCTATCAAATATTGAAAGGCCTAAACAGAACTGATGTGAAGAGAAGTTTCCTGTAGTGGAGTGGGGGGTGGGATCTAGGACCAGTGGGCAAACCTCAGAATAGAGGGGCATCCACTTTGGACAGAGATGAGGAGAAATTTCTTCAGCCAGAGGGTAGAAAGGCAAGTGAGTGGGGCTCAGAGGGATAATAGATCATTCATGATTGAATGTCAGAGCAGCCTTAATGGGCCAAATGGCCTATTTCTGCTTGTTTGACATATAGTACAGTCTTTTATCCGAGCACTTTGAAGATAAGTTTATTTGGAATTCTGGTACTGAATGCAGAGTTGCTGTCATTAAGAGGTGTCCTTATGAGGGCAGGAACTTCTCTAACCCACTTCCACGTGGGGATTACCTAGCTGAAAATTGAGACCCGAATCACTTAATCATCCTCAGATGACCTGAAGAATGTCAATGTGGGTCTACAGTTCCAGTTGCTAACGCAGGAATAAATAGCAACAGGCAGGAATCATTAGTAAGTGCCTGAGACTGATCTGCAGTGAGTAAGCAGTGTCCAGGCATTCTCCATTTGCTTTACGCACTTCACAGAGACACTCGTGAACAGCAGATGGTAGAACTTGGCCAGCCACGAGTGACAGTGAGACGGAAAAACCAAGGTTGGCACTAAACACACTCCCTGGAAGACTGCAGCCAATAAATGGACGGTGTAAATTAGATTCTACCTCTACATTATCCAAAACTCAGGGGCTAAAAATGGAGTGGAATGGAACAGTACAGCACAGTACAGGCCATTTGGCCCACAATGTTGTGCTGACCCTTTAATCTAGAACATAGAAAATGGAACATTACAGCATTATACGGGCCCTTCGGCCCACCATGTTGTGCTAGCCTTTTAACCTACTCCAAGACCAATCTAACCCTTCCCTTATGCCTAGCCCTCCATTTTTCTATAATCCATGTAACAATCGACGAGTCTCTTAAATGTCCCTAATGTATCTGCCTCTACCACCACCTCTGGCAGGGAGTTCCACTCTCTGTGTACAAAATCTACCTCTGACATTCTCCCATAATTTCCTGCAATCACTTTAAAATTTCACCCCCTTGTATTAGCCATTTCCACCCTGGAAAAAAGTCTCAGGTTCTCCCATCATTCTATGCATCCTATCATCTTGTACACCTCTGTCAGGTCACCTCTCATCCTCCCTCGCTCCAAAGAGAAAAGCCCCAGCTCACTCAATCTACCCTCATAAGACATGCTCTCTAATCCAGGCAGTATCCTGGTAAATGTCCTCTGCACCCTCTCTAAAGCTTCCACATCCCTCCTATAGTGAGGTGACCGGGACTGAACAGTGTGGTCTACCCGGGGTTTTATAGAACTACAACATTACCTCAAGGCTCTTGAACTTAGGCCCCCGACTAGTGAAGGCCAACACACCGTACACCTTCTTAACCAGCCTGTCAACTTATGTAGCAAGATGAGGAAACCGAGGAGAGTGTGGCATTGTGGCACAGTGGGTAGAGCTACCTGGCCTTCAGTGCTGTCTGTGTGGAGTTGGCGTATCTTTCCTGTGGTCACGTGTTTCTCCGCTCCAGTTTCCTCTCACGTCCCAAAGTCATGTGATCCAGTGAGTTAATTGGTGTCTGTGGATGACCCCTTGTACGAATCTGGTGGAGGGGTGTGGGTGCTGGAGTTGGTGGAGGGGTGTGGGGTTGGATTAAGTGTGTGCTGGGCGTTGGTACGGACTTGGCCTGTTTCAATGGTGTACCACTCCAGGACTGGGGCTCTGAACTTCTGGAGCCCTGTACCGCATTCCACAGAGGTCTCAAACAGCCAGGGGAGGCGGGAGTGGGAGAGATGTATCTGGGGTGTGTACCTGGTCACTAACACTGAGATTCACACTGACAGAACCATTGAACATTCTGGTGTAATTCAAGCACTGCTGGTGTGTGGCTGAAAGGCATTTCCTGATGACGGAGTGGTGCTGAGGTGGGGAGTCTATGTGACTGGGCCGAGGACGACTCCCCCAGTTGGAGAGCTTGGAAGTCAAGGCTCGATGGTTGAGGTTGCTGCACTGGCAGGTTCGGAGAGGGGCTTTTGGTTGTTGCTTGTGTTCATTGTGAACATGCTAAGTTGGTGCTGGAATGTGCTGCCCCCCACCACGTCCTTAGGTTACGTTGCTTATTAAGGCAAACGCTGTATGTTTTGATATATGAATCTGAAGTGGAATGAAATGGCTAGCAACCCCATCCTATACCAACCCAGAGCTGCAGAAACATCACCAGAAATTCCAAAGGCCTCATCCCTGGGGGAGGAGGGATACAGCAGGAGACAAAGTGAAAGACTGGCCAGGACAGAGGCCTCTGTGAGCTGCTGTTAGCAGCCTATGCCCCGGTAGGGGTGGCATGAGTTCCCAGTGTCTGTAGTTAGTTCTCTCGATGAGAACAGTGTAGACCTCTGAGGGTTAAGGTAAGATCCCAGTGTCCCTCACACCCCGGACCATGACAGAGGTATCGAGCATGCATGTCCTTCCACATAGATAATGGGGCTGTCAACCGTAAGCATTCTATGCATTCTGATTTCAACGTTCCTTCTGTCACCGCACCCCTCCCAGAGGGGTCCCCTTCTCCACATCCACTATCTCAGTTCCTGCACCTCCACCCTGATGTCACCACCAGGAACTAATCCTTTGGGATCAGTAACGTTTCTATCTACCCATTTATCTCTCTTCTTTCTTGGATTTCTAAAGCTTCTGTCTGGAAGCATCTCACAAACTGCAATCCTCAAAGTTCAAAGTGAATGTATTCTCAAAGCACATAGATACCTGCCACCACACACTACCCTCAGATTCATTTCCCTGTAAATAGAAAGAAACACAATAGAATCGATGAAAAACCACACTCAACAGAGACAGCAAACAACCAATGGGCAAAAGATAACTCTGCAAGTACAAAAAGAAAAGGGAAAACGAAATAAATATATAAATAAATATCAAGAACAGAAATTGTAGTCCTTAAAAGTGAGTCAATTCATTGTGGGAACATTTCAGTGATGGGGCAAATGAAATTGAGTGAAGTTATCCCCTTTGGTTCAAGAGCCTGATGGCTGAGGAGTAATAACTGTTCCTGAACCTGGTGGTGTGAGTCTTGAGGCTCCTGTACCTTCTTCCTGATGGCAGCAGTGAGAAGAGAGCATGGCCTGGGTGGTGGTGATTCCTGATAATGAACACTGCTTTCCTGCACCAATGCACCGTGTAGATGTTCTCAGTGATGGGGAGGGCTTTACCAATGATGGACTAGGTTGTATCCATTACTTTTTGTAGGACGTTCCATTCAAAGATTCACACCTCATCAGAAATTCCCTTCACCAGCACAGAAACACTGACTGAATGCAAGGTTTAAAGGTGTTACTGGTTCCAGAATGTTCTTTGTATGACATGGTGCGTACTCTGATTTTGAGTTTGTGCTGTGTGGAGCACAATAAAAGTGAATCCCGTCTCTGCCTGAGACAGATGGAGGTTGCTAGGCAGTTCTGGAGGGAGTCAATGGCCTTTAAAATAATTTTGCCTGCAGGCTTCCTACGGAATGAAATATCGACCACAATTCCACTCACGTTGACTGGAAGCCAGTGAGCAGCGTGACAGAACATGTTCTGTGTGAAATGTTGCTCCGGTGAACAGGATTCCCCTTG